>NW_027554432.1:300000-551129 GCF_053574225.1 Canis aureus | reverse complement strand
AATGATGACTGGGTGAGGAACAGAGTCACTAGGGCCATGGAGTCCCAGATGGGGAACAGGATCACTAGGTTCTGGTGAGGCATAGAATAAGACCACAGTCAACAGTATCAGGTGAGCCCTTGGGAACCAAAGACACTCTATCCAGGTGAGTCCCAGGTCATGTGAGGCCCACATGAGGACCAGATTCATCAGGTCGAATTGAGGCATAGCTGGGGACAAGTGTCACCAGGTCTGGATGCGGCCTAAGCGGGTCAAGATTCAGCAGTTCTGAGTTAGGTCAAAGTGGGGACGAGAGACACCAGGTCCTGGTGAGGCCAAACTGAGGACCACAGTCACCAGATCCAGTTGAGGTCCATGTGGGGACCCGAGTCACCAGATCCAGGTGAAGCACAGGTGGGGACCAGAGTCACTAGGTCCAGAAGAGGCCCAGGTGAGGACCAGAGTTACCAGGTACACGTGAGGCCCCGGTGTGGATCAGAGGCAACAACTCCATGTGAGGCCGGCTTGGGGACCATGGTCAACAGGTCTACTTGAGGCCCAGGTGTGGAACACAGTAAGCAGGTCCAGGTGAGTCCCCAGTGGGGACAAGGGTCACCACGTCCAGGTGAGGCCCATTTGCGGACCAGGATCACCAGGTACAGGGGAGGCCCTTGAAAGAACCAGAGTCAACAGTTCGAGGTCAGGCGCAGGTTTCAGCCAGAGTCAGCAGGTCCAAGTCAGGCCAAAGTGGGGTCACAGTAACTAGGGCATGGTGAGACCCAGAGCGGCACCAGAGTCACGTGGTGCAGGTGAGGTTCAGTTGTGGAACACAGTCACCGCGTCCCAATTTTGCCCAGTTGAGGACCATGGTCAAAAGTGCCAGGTGAGGCCAAGATGGGGACCGGTGTCCCCAAATCCAGGTGAAGCCCAGCTGGGGACAACAGTCACCAGATCCAGGGTAGTCTCAGGTGCAGACCAGAATCAGCAGGTCCTGGTGAGGTGCAGTTGGCAACCACTCTCACCAGGTCCCGGTGAGGCCCTGGTGGGGACCAGAGTCACGAGGTACATGACAAACTAGAAACACTGCAGCCACCAGGTCCACATGATATCCATGTGGGAACGAGAATCACCAGTTACTGGTTAGGACCAGGTGGGGATCTGACTCACAATTTCCAGGTGAGACACAGGTGGGAACGAGTGTCACCATGTGTAGGAGTGGCCCAGGTGAAGACCAGAGTTGATAGGTCCGGCTGGGTCACTGTTAGTGAAAAGTGTAACCATATCCTGATGCTACCCAGGTGGGTACCAGAGACACCAGGTCCTGGTGAGGCCCAGGTGGGACCAGAGACATGAGGTCCAGGTGAGGTCCCGATGGGAACCACAGTCACCAGGTCAGGTGAGGCCATGCTTATGATCAGAGTCACCAGTTACAGGTGAGGCCCAGGTGGATCCAGAGTCACCTGGTACAGAAGAGGCCAAAGTCAGGACCAGAGTTACCAGGATCAGGTCAGTCCCAGTGGGGAACAGAGTAACTATGTTCCGATGATGCCCAGGTAGACCCAGGGTCACCAGGTTCAGATGAGGCGCAGGTGGGGAGCATATTCACTAGGTCTCGGTGAGACCCAGTTGAGGACCAGTGTCACCAGGTATATTTGAGCCCTTGAGGGGTAACAGATTCACCTGGTCTAGGTGACATCCAGATGGGGACCAGAGTCACCATGTCAGGGTGAGGCCCCGAAGGGATCCAGAGTCATCATGTCCAGGTGAGGGTCAGGTGTGGAACAGAGTATCCAGGTCATAATGGTCCACAGGTGAGGACCAGAGTCACTAGATCTGGGTGAGGCCCAGTTAGGATCAGAGTCACCAGTTCCAGTTGAGGCCAAGAAGGAGTACACAGCAATCAGGTCCAGGTGGGGAACAAAGTCACCAGGACTGGGTGAGGCCCAGATGGGGCCAGATACACCAGGTCCAGGTGATTCCCAGGTGGTGACTAGGGTTACCAGGTCCGGTTGAGGACCAGGTAAGGACGAGATTCACCAAGATACTGGGGCCTACGTGGGGACCGGTGTCACTATGTATCGGTGAGGCCCAGGTGGCAAGCCCACTCACCAGGTCCAGGGGAGGCCAGCCTGCAGGCCAGAGTCACCAGATCCATGTGAGGCCCTAGTGGGGACGGGATTCACAAGGTAAATGTGAGTCTACAAGAACACCACAGTCACCAGACCCAGGTGTGGTTCATGTGGGAACGGAAGTCACCAGGTCCAGCTGAGACCCAGTTGGGGACGACAGTCACCAGGTCCAGATTGAGGCCTAGGTTTGGGGACGAGAGTCATCAGGACCAGTTGAGGCCAAAGTGTGCAGCAAAGTTATCATGTCCAGGTGGGGCCAGGTGGGGAACAGAGTAACCATGTCCCATTGATGCCAGGTGGGAAAAGATTCACAAGGTCCAGACGAAGCTTAAGATTGGAGTAGATTCACCAGGTCCTGTTGAGGCCCACCTGAGGACCAGTGTCCCCAGCTCCGGGTGTGTCACCCGGTTCTGGTGATATCCATGTGGGGACCAGTGTCACAAGTCAGGGTGAGGCCCAGAGGGGGAGAGAATCACTAGGTCCAGGTGAGGCCCCGATGTGGATCTGTGAAACCAGGTCCCAAGATGCCCATATGAGGACCTGAGTCACCAGGTCCAGGTGATGTCCCTGTGGGAAACAATCACCCCGTCCAGGTGAGGCCCAGGTGGGACCACAGTCACCAGATCCTGGTGAGGCCCAGGTATATAAGAGAGTATCCAGGTCCCAATGATGCCCAGGTAAGGACCAGAGTCAACAGGTCCAGGAGAGGCCCAAATATAGATCAGAGTCATTGTGTTCCAGGTGAGGTCGGAGGGAGACCACAGGGAACAGATCCAGGAGAGCCCCATATGGGAACCAGAGCCACCAGATCCAGGTGAGGTCCAGGAGGGACCACAGTCACAAGGTCCAGGTGAGGCGCTGGTGGCAACATGATTCACCAAGTCCAGGTGAGGCCCACGTGGTGACCTGTCACCAGGGCCAGGTGCGGACAAGCTAAGGACCAGATTCACGAGGCCCAAGTGAACCCCAAGGGGTGACCAGAGTCACCAGGTAAGGGTGAGGCCCAGAGGGGAACCAGAGTAATCAGTTTAGTTTGAGGCCCAAAATGGGACCAGTGATCCCTGGTCAAACTAGGCCCAGGTGTGGCATAGAGTATCCAGGTCCCAATGATGCCTGGGTGAGGACCAGAGTCACTATGGCCATGCAGGCTCAGATGGGGAACAGAATCACTAGGTCCTGGTGAGGCATAGAATAAGACCACAATCACCAGTATCAGGTGTGCCCCTTGTGGGAACCAGAGCCACTCTATCCAGCTGTGTCCCAGGTCCATGTGAGCCCCACGTCAGGACCAGATGCATCAGGTCGAATTAAGGCATAGTTCGGGACAAGAGTCACCAGGTCTTGGTGCGGGCTAGGTGGGGTAAGATTCAGCAGTTCTGAGTTAGGTCAAAGTGGGGACGAGAGACACCAGGTCCAGGTGAGGCCAAACTGAGGACCAGAGTCACCAGATCCAGGTGAGGTCCATGTTGGAAAGAGAGTCACCAGGTCGAGGAGAGGTCCAGGTGGGGCCCAGAGTCACCAGATCCAGGTGAAGTCCAGGTGGGGACCAGAGTCACCAGATCCATGTGAAACCCAGGTGGGGACCAGAGTCACTAGGTCCTGATGAGGCCCAGGTGAGGATCAGAGTTACCAGATACACGTGAGCCCTTGGCGGGGATCAGAGCAAAAAGGTCCACGTGAGCCCGGCTTGTGGACCATGGTCAACAAGTCTCCCTGAGGCCCAGGTGTGGAACACAGTAATCATGTCCAGGTGAGTCCCCGGTGGTGACAAGAGTCACCACGTCCAGTTGAGGCCCAATTGGGGACCAGGATCACCAGGTACAGGGGAGGCCCTTGAGAGAACCAGAGTCAACATTCGAGGTCAGGCGCAGGTGGCAACCAGGGTCAGCAGGTCCAAGTCAGGCCAAAGTGGGGTTCACACTCACTAGGGCACAGTGAGACCCACAGGGGGACCAGAGTCACCTTGTCCAGGTGAGATCCAGTTGTGGAACAGAGTCACCGGGTCCCAATTTTGCCCAGTTGAGGACCATGGTCAACAGGGCCAGGTGAGGCCCAGATGGGGACCGGAGTCCCCAAATTCAGGTGAAGCCCAGGTGGGGACCACAGTCACCAGATCCAGGGTAGTCTCAAGTGGAGACCAGAATCACCAGGTCCTGGTGAGGTGCAGGTGGCAACCACACTCACCAAGTCCGGGTGAGGCCCTGGTGGGGACCAGAGTAACGAGGTACATGAGAATCTAGAAACACTGCAGCCACCAGGTCCACATGATGTCCATGTGGGAACGAGAATTACAAGTTACAAGTGAGGACCAGGTGGGGATCTGAGTCACCATGTCCAGGTGAGACCCTGGTGGGAACCAGTGTCACCATGTCCAAGTGTGGACCAGGTGAAGACGAGAGTTAATAGGTCCGGCCGGGTCACTGTTAGTGAACAGTGTAACCATATCCTGATGCTACTCAGGTGTGTACCAGATACAAGGTCCTGGTGAGTCCCATTTGGGACCAGAGACATGAGGACCAGGTGAGGTACCGATGGAAACCACAGTCACCAGGTCAGGTGAGGCCATGCTTAGGGTCAGAGTCACCACTTACAGGTGAGGTCCAGGGGGAGCCAGAGTCACATGGCACAGAAGAGGCGAAAGTCAGGACCAGAGTCACCACGATCAGGTCAGTCCCACTGGGAATAGAGTAACCACGTCCCGATGATGCCCAGGTAGAACCACAGTTACCAGGTCAGAATCACCGGGTCCCAATTTTGCCCAGTTGAGGACCATGGTCAACAGGGCCAGGTGAGGCCCAGTTGAGGACCAGAGTCACCAGATCTGGTTGAGGCCAAGAGGGGTACCAGATTCACCTGGTCTAGGTGACATCCAGATGGGGACCAGAGTAACCATGTCAGGGTGAGGCCCAGAGGGGATCCAGAGTCACCATGTCCAGGTGAGGCTCAGGTGTGGAACAGAGTATCCAGGTCATAATGGTCCACCGGTGAGGACCAGAGTCACCAGATCTGGGAGAGGCCCAGTTAGGATCAGAGTTACCACTTCCAGGTGAGGCCAAGAATGTGTCCACAGCAATCAGGTCCAGGTGGGGAACAAAGTCACCAGGACTAGGTGATGCCCAGGTGGTGACCAGATTTACCAGTTCCGGGTGGGAACTAGGTAAGGACCACATTCACCAGGTCCTAGTGAGGCCCACGTGGGGACCTGTGTCACCAGGCATGGGTAAGACCCACGTGGGAACCCCACTCACCAGGTCAAGATGAGGCCAACCTGCAGGCCATGCAGAGGAGCCATGTCCCGATGATGCCCAGGTAGGGACCAGAGTTACCAGATCCAGGTGAGACCCAGGTGGGGAACACAGGAACCAGGTCCAGATTGAGGCCTAGGTGGGGGGACCAGAGTCATCAGGACCAGTGGAGGACAAAGTGCGGAGAAAACTTATCATGTCCAGGTGAGGCCCAGGTGGGGAACAGAGTAACCATGTCCCATTGATGCCAGGTTGGATAAGAGTCACAAGGTCCAGACGAGGCCTAAGTGAGGAGTAGATTCACCAGATCCTGTTGAGCCCAGTTGAGGACCAGTGACCCCAGCTCCGGGTGAGTCCCAGAGGGGGAACAGAGTCACCCGGTTCTGGTGATATCCAGGTGGGGACCAGAGTCACCACGTCAGGGTGAGGCCAGAGTGGGACGAGATCACTAGGTCCAGGTGAGGCCCCAATGTGGCACTGAGATACCAGGTCCCATGATACCAATTTGAGGACCTGAGTCACCAGGTCCAGGTGAGGTCCCTGTCGGAACCAGTGTCCACATCCAGATGAGGTCCAGGTGAGACCACAGTCACCAGGTCCAGGTGAGGCCCAGGTATATAAGAGAGTATCCAGGTCCCAATGATGCCCAGGTAAGGACCAGAGTCAACAGGTCCAGGAGAGGTACAAATATGGATCAGAGTCATTGTGTTCCAGGTGAGGCCAGATGGAGACCACAGTAACCAGGTCCAGGAGAGGCCCGTATGGGAACCAGAGCCACCAGATTCCAGGTGAGTTCCAGGTGAGACCACTGTCACAAGGTCCAGGTGAGGCGCAGGTGGCAACAGGATTCACCAAGTCCAGGTGAGGACCAGGTGGCGAACAATCACCAGATCCAGGTACGGATCAGCTAAGGACCAGATTCACCAGGCCCATGTGAAGCTCAAGGGGTGACCAGAGAAACCAGGTAACGGTGAGGCCCAGAGGTAGAATCAGAGTAACCAGTTTAGTTATAGGCACAGAATGGGACCAGAGGTCCCTGGTCAAAGTGAGGCCCAGGTGTGGAATAGAGTATCCAGGTCCCAATGATGCCTGGGAGAGGACCAGAATCTCTAGGGCCATGAAGGCCCAGATGGGGAACAGAATCACTAGGTCCTAGTGAGGCATAGAATAAGACCACAGTCAGCAGTATCAGGTGAGCCCCTTGAGCGAACCAGAGCCACTCTACCCAGCTGAGTCCAAGGTCCATGTGAGGCCCACGTGAGGACCAGATTCATCAGGTCCAATTGAGGTATAGCTGGGGACAAGAGTCACCAGATCTGGGTGCGGCGTAGGTGGGGCAAGATTCAGCAGTTCTGAGTTAGGTCAAAGAGGGAACGAGAGACACCAGGTCCAGGGGAGGCCAAACTGAGGAGCAGAGAACCAAATCCAGGGGAGAACCATGTTGGAAAGAGAGTCACCAGGTCCAGGAGAGGTCCAGGAGGGAACCAGAGTCACCAGATCCAGGTGAAGTCCAGGTGGGGACCCGAGTCACCAGATCCAGGTGAAGCCCAGGTGGGAACCAGTGTCACCATGTGCAGGTGTGGCCCAGGTGAAGACCAGAGTTGATACGTCCGGCTGGGTCACTGATTGTGAACAGTGTAACCATATCCTGATGGTACCCAGGTGGGTACCAGAGACACCAGGTCCTGGTGAGGCCGAGGTGCGACCAGAGACATGAGGTCCACGTGAGGTCCCAATGGGAACCACAGAGACCAGGTCAGGTGAGGCCATGCTTAGGATCAGAGTCACAGGTTACAGGTGAGGCCCAGGTGGAGCCAGAATCACCTGGTACAGAGAGACCATAGTCGTGGCCAGAGTTACCAGGATCAAGTCAGTCCCAGTGGGGAACTGAGTAACCATGTCCCGATGATGCCAAGATAGAACCAGAATTACCAGGTCCAGATGAGGCGCAGGTGGGGAGCATATTCATAGGTCCCGTTGAGGCCCAGTTGAGGACCAGAGTCACCAGGTCTGGTTGAGGCCTAGAGGGGTACCAGATTCACCTGGTCCAGGTGACATCCAGATGGGGACCAGAGTCACCATGTCAGGGTGAGGCTCAGAGTGGATCCAGAGTAAACATGTCCAGGTGAGGCTCAGGTGTGGAACAAAGTATCCAGGTCATAATGGTCCACAGGTGAGGACCAGAGTCGCCAGATCTGGGTGAGGCCCAGTTAGGATCAGAGTCCCCAGGTCCAGGTGAGACCAAGAAAGAGTCCATAGCAATCAGGTCCAGGTGGGGAACAAAGTCACCAGGACTGTGTGAGGCCCAGATGGGGACCAGATTCACCAGGGCCAGGTGAGGCCCAGGTGGTGAGCTGAGTCCCCGGGTCTGGGAGAGGACCAGGTAAGGACCAGATTCACCAGGTCCAAGAGGCCCACGTGGGGACCTGAGTCAACAGGTATGGGTGAGCCCCAGGTGGCAACCACACTCACGAGGTCCAGCTGAGGCCAACATGCAGGCCATGCAGAGGAACCATGTCCCGATGATGCCCAGGTTGGTACTAGAGTTACCACGTCCAGGTGAGGCCAACCTGCAGGCCATGCAGTGGAACCATGTCCCGATGATGCCCAGGTAGGGACCAGATTTACCAGCACTAGGTGAGGCCAACCTGCAGGCCATGCAGTTGAACCATGTCCCGATGAGGGCCAGGTAGGGACGAGAGTCACCAGGTCCAAATGAGACCCTGATGGAGCATATTCACTAGGTCCCGGTTAGGCCCAATTGAGGACCAGAGTCAAGAGTTCTGGTGAGGCCTAGAGGGGTACCAGAATCACCTGGTCCAGGTGACATCCAGATGGGGACCAGAGTCACCAGGTCAGGATGAGGCCCAGAGAGGTTCCAGAGTCATCATGTCCAGGTGATGCTCAAGTGTGGAACAGAGTCACCGGGTACCAATGATGCCCAGGTGAGGACCAGAGTCAGCAGGTCTAGGTGACGCGCAGACAGGATCAGAGTCAACAGTTCCTTGTGAGGCCAAGAAAGAATCCACAGCAATCAGGTCCAGGTGGGGAATAAAGTCACCAGGACTGGGTGAGGCCCAAATGGGGACCAGATTCACCAGGTACAGGTGAGGCCCAGGAGGTGACCAGAGTCCTCGGGTCTGGGGGAGGACCAGGTAAGGACCAAATTCACCAGGTCGAAGAGGCCAACGTGAGGACCTGAGTCACCAGGTATGGGTGAGGCCCAGGTGGCAACCCCACTCACCAGGTCCAGGTGAGGCCAACCTTCAGGCCCGAGTCACCAGATCCAGGTGAGGCCCTAGTGGGACCGGAGTCACCAGGTTAATGTGAGTCTACAAGAACACAACAGTCACCAGGTCCAGGTGTGGGTCATGTGGGAACTAGAGTCACCAGGTCCAGGTGAGACCCATGTGGGGACCAGTCACCAGATCCAGATTGAGGCCTAGGTGGGGGGACCAGAGTCATCAGGACCAGTTAAGGCCAAAGTGTGGAGCAAAGTTATCATGTCCATGTGAGGCCCAGGTGGGCAACAGAGTAACCATGTCCCATTGATGCCAGGTGGGAAAAGAGTCACAAGGTCCAGACGAAGCATAAGTGAGGAGTAGATTCACCAGGTCCTGTTGAGGCCCAGTTGAGGACCAGTGTCCCCAGTTCCGGGTGAGTCCCAGAGGGGGACCAGAGTCACCCGGATCTGGTGATAAACAGGTGGGACCAGAGTCACCACCTCAGGGTGAGGCCAGAGGTGGACGAGAATCACTAGGTCCAGGTGAGGCCCCGTTGTGGAACTGAGAAACCAGGTCCCATGATGCCCATATGAGGACCTGAGTCACCAGGTCCAGGTGAGGTCCCTGTGGTAACCAGTCACCTCGTCCAGGTGAGGCCCAGGTGGGACCACAGTCACCAGGTCCAGGTGAGGCCCAGGTATATAAGGTAGTATCCAGGTCCCAATGATGCCCAGGTAAGGACCAGAGTCAACAGGTCCAGGAGAGGCCCAAATATGGTTCAGAGTCATTGTGTTCCAGGAGTGGCCAGATGGAGACCACAGGAACCAGGTCCAGGAGAGCTCCATATGGGAACCATAGCCACCAGATCTACGTGATGTCCGGGTGGGACCACAGTCACAAGGTCCAGGTGAGGCGCAGGTGGCAACAGGATTCACCAAGTCCAAGTGAGGCCCAGGTGGCAACCGGTCACCAGATCCAGGATCGGATCAGATAAGGACCATATTCGCCAGGCCCAAGTGAAGCCCAAGGGGTGACCAGAGTCACCAGGTAGGGGTGAGGCCCAGAGGGGGAACCACAGTAACCAGTTTAGTTTGAGGCCCAGAATGGGACCATAGGTCCCTGGTGAAAGTGAGGCCCAGGTGTGGAATAGAGTATCCAGATCCCAATGATGCCTGGGTAAGGACCAGAGTTACTAGGGCCATGCAGGCCCAGATGGGGAACAGAATCACTAGGTCCTGGTGAGGCATAGAATAAGACCACAGTCAGCTGTATCAGGTGAGCCGCTTGTGGGAACCAGAGCCACTCTATCCAGCTGAGTCCCAGGTCCATGTGAGGCCCACGTGAGGACCAGATTCATCAGGTCGAATTGAGGCATAGCTGGGGACAAGAGTCACCAGGTCTGGGTGAGGCCTAGGTGGGTGAAGATTCAGCAGTTCTGAGTTAGGTCAAAGTGGGGACGAGAGACACCAGGTCCAGGTGAGGCCAAACTGAGGACCAGAGTCACCAGATCCAGGCGAGGTCCATGTTGGAAAGAGAGTCACCAGGTCCAGGAGAGGTCCAGGTTGGGACCAGAGTCACCAGATCCAGGTGAAGTCCAGGTGGGGACCAGAGTCACCAGATCCAGGTGAAGCCCAGGTGGGGACCAGAGTCACTAGGTCCAAATTAGGCCCAGGCGAGGACCAGAGTTACCAGGTACACGTGAGGCCCCGGTGGGGATCAGAGGCGACAGGCCATGTGAGGCCAGCTTGGGTACCATGGTCAACAGGTCTACTTGAGGCCCAGGTGTGGAACACCTTAACCAGGTCCAGGTGAGTCCCCGGTGGTGACAATAGTCACCACGTCCAGGTGAGGCCCAGGTGGGGACCAGGATCACCAGGTCCAGGGGAGGCCCTTGAAAGAACCAGAGTCAACAGTTCGAGGTCAGGCGCAGGTGGCAACCAGGGTCAGCAGGTCCAAGTCAGGCCAAAGTGGGGTTCACAGTAATTAGGGCACGGTGAGACCCAGAGTGGGACCAGAGTCACCTGGTCCAGGTGAGGTCCAGTTGTGGAACACAGTCACAGGTTCCCAATTTTGGCCAGTTGACGACCATGGTCAACAAGGCCAGGTGAGGCCCAGATGGGGACCGGAATCCCCAAATCCAGGTGAAGCCCAGGTAGGGACCACAGTCACCAATCCAGTGTAGTCTCGGGTGCAGACCAGAATCACCAGGTCCAGCTGAGGTGCAGGTGGCAACCAACTCACCAGGTCCCGGTGAGGCACTGGTGGGGACCAGAGTCAAGAGGACATGAGAAGCTAGAAACACTGCAGCCACCAGGTTCACATGATGTCAATGTGGAAGCGAGAATCACCAGTTAAAGCTGAGGAACAGGTGGGGATCTGACTCACCATGTCCAGGTGAGACCCAGGTGGGAACGAGTGTCACCATGTCCAGGTGTGGCCCAGGTGAAGACCAGAGTTAATACGTTCGGCTGGGTCACTGTTAGTGAACAGTGTAACCATATCGTAATGCTACCCAGGTGGTTAGCAGAGACACCAGGTCCTGGTAAGGCCCAGGTGGGACCGGAGACCTGAGGTCCAGGTGAGGTCCCGATGGGAAGCACTGTCACCAGGTCAGATGAGGCCATGCGTAGGATCAGAATCACCAGTTACAGGTGAGGTCCAGGTGGAGCCAGAGTTAAGTAACTACAGAAGAGTCCAAAGAGAGGACCAGAGTTACCAGGATCAGGGGATTCCCAGTGTGGAATAGAGTAACATTGTACCGATGATGCCCAGGTACGGACCAGAGTCACCAGGTCCAAATGAGGCCCAGATGGAGCATATTCACTAGGTCCAGGTGAGGCCCAGTTGAGGACCAGAGTCACCAGATCTTGTTGAGTCCTAGAGGGCTACAAGGTCCCCAGGTCCAGGTGACATCCAGATGGGGACCTGGGTCACCAGGTCAGGGTGAAGCCCAGAGTGGTTCCAGTGTCATCATGTGCAGGTGAGGCTCAGGTGTGGATCAGAGTCTTCAGGTACCAATGATGCCCACGTGCGGACCAGAGTCACCAGGTCTGGGTGACACTCAGATAGGATCAGAGTCGCCAGTTCCAGGTGAGGCCAAGAAAGAGTCCACAGCAATCAGGTCCAAGTGGGGAAAAAGTCACCAGGACTGGGTGAGGCACAGATGGGGACCAGATTCACCAGGTCCAGGTGAGACTCAGGTGGTGACCAGTGTCCCCGTGGTGGGAGAGGACCAGGTAAGAACAAGATTCACCAGGTCCAAGAGGCCCACGTGGTGACCTGAGTCACAAGGTATGGGTGAGGCCCAGGTGTCAACCCCACTCACCAGGTCCAGGTGAGGCCAGCCTGCAGGCCAGAGTCACCAGATCCAGGTAATGCCCTAGTGGGAACCGGTGTCACCAGGAAAATGTGAGTCTACCAGAACACCACAGTCACCAGCTCCAGGTGTGGTTTATGTGGGAACGAGAGTCACCAGGTCCAGGTGAGACCCAGGTGGGGACCACACTCACCAGGTCCAGATTGAGGCCTAGGTGGGGGGACCAGATTCATCAGGACCAGTTGAGGCCAAAGTGTGGAGCAAAGTTTTCATGTCCAGGTGAGGCCCAGGTGGGGAACAGAGTAACCATGTCCCATTGATGCCATGTGGGAAAAGAGACACATGGTCCAGAGGAGGCCTAAGTGAGGAGTAGAATCACCAGGTCCTGTTGAGGCCCAGCGGAGGACCAGTGTCCCCAGCTCCGGGAGAGTCCTAGAGGGGGACCAGAGTCACCCGGTTCTGGTGATATCCAGGTGGGGACCAGAGTCACCACGTCAGAGTGAGGCCCAGACGGGGACGAGAATCACTAGGTCCAGGTGAGGCCCCAATGTGGAACTGAAAAACCAGGTCCCATGATGCCCATATGAGGACCTGAGTCACCAGGTCCAGGTGAGGTCCCTGTGGTAACCAGTCACCTCGTCCAGGTGAGGCCCAGGTGGGACCACAGTCACCAGGTCCAGGTGAGGCCCAGGTATATAAGAGAGTATCCAGGTCCCTGTGATGCCCAGGTAAGGACCAGCTCATCAGTTCCAGGAGAGGCCCAAATATGTATCAGAGTCATTGTGTTCCAGGTGAGGCCAGATGGAGACAACACGGATCAGGTTCAGGAGAGCCCCATATGGGAACCAGAGCAACCAGATTCAGGTGAGGTCCAGGAGGGACCACAGTCACAAGGTCCAGGTGAGGCGCAGGTGGCAACAGGATTCACCAAGTCCAGGTGAGATCCAGGTGGCGACCAGTCACCAGAGCCAGGTGCGGACCAGCTAAGGACCAGATTCACCAGGCCGAAGTGAAGCCCAAGGGGTGACCAGAGTCACCAGGTAAGGGTGAGGATCAGAGTGTGAACCAGAGTAACCAGTTTAGTTTGAGGACCAGAATGGGACCAGAGTTTCCTGGACAAAGTGAGGCCCAGTTGTAGAATAGAGTATACAGGTCCCAATGATGCCTGGGTGAGGACCAAGGTCACTAGGGCCATGCAGGCCCAGATGGGGAACAGAATCACTAGGTCCCGGTGAGGCATAGAATAAGACCACAGTCCACAGTATCATGTGAGCCCCTTGTGGGAACCAGAGACACTCTATCCAGGTGAGTCCCAGGTCCATGTGAGGCCCACGTGAGGACCAGATTCATCAGGTCGAATTGAGGCATAGCTGGGGACAAGAGTCACCAGGTCTGGGTGCGGCCTAGGTGGGGCAAGATTCAGCAGTTCTGAGTTAGGTCAAAGTGGGGACGAGAGACACCAGGTCCAGGTGAGGCCAAACTGAGGACCAGAGTCACCAGATCCAGGTGAGGTCCAGGTTGGAAAGAGAGTCACTAGGTCCAGGAGAGGTCCAGGTGGGAACCAGAGTCACCAGATCCAGGTGAAGCCCAGGTGGGGACCATAGTCACTAGGTCCAGATGAGGCCCAGGTGAGGATCAGAGTTACCAGATACACGTGAGCCCCCGGCGTGTATCAGAGCCAAAAGGTCCACATGAGGCCGGCTTGGGGACCATGGTCAACAGGTCTACCTGAGGCCCAGGTGTGGAACACAGTAACCAGGTCCAGGTGAGTCCCCGGTGGTGACAAGTGTCACCACGTCCAGGTGAGGCCCAGGTGGGGACCAGGATCACCAGGTCCAGGGGAGGCCCTTGATAGAACCAGAGTAAACAGTTCGAGGTCTGCGCAGGTGGCAAACAGGATCAGCAGGTCCAAGTCAGTCCAAAGTGGGGTTCACAGTCACTAGGGCACGGTGAGACCCAGAGGGGGACCAGAGTCACCTGGTCCAGGTGAGGTCCAGTTGTGGAACAGAGTCACCGGTTCCCAATTTTGCCCAGTTGAGGACCATGGTCAACTGGGCCAGGTGAGGCCCAGATGGGGATCGGAGTCCCCAAATCCAGGTGATGCCCAGGTGGAACCGGAGTCACCAGATCCAGGGTAGTCTCAGGTGCAGACCAGAATCACCAGGTCCAGGTGAGACCAACCTGCAGGCCAGAGTCACCAGATCCAGGTGAGGCCCTAGTGGGGACTGCAATCACCAGGTACATGTGAGTCTACAGGAAAACCACAGTCACCAGGTCCAGGTGTGGTTCATGTGGGAAAGAGAGTCACCAAGTCCAGGTGAGACCCTGGTCGGGACCACAGTTACAAGGTCCAGATTGAGGCTTAAGTGGGGGGACCAGAGTCATCAGGACCAGTTGAGGCCAAAGTGTGGAGCAAAGTTATCATGTCGAGGGTAGGCCCATGTGGGGAACAGAGTAACCATGTCCCACTGATTCCAGGTGGGAAAAGAGTCACAAGGTCCAGACGCGGCCTAAGTGAGGAGTAGATTCACCAGGTCCTGTTGAGGCCCAGTTGAGGACCAGTGTCCCCAGCTGCGGGTGCGTCCTTGAGGGGGACTAGAGTCACCCGGTCCTGGTGATATCCAGGTGGGGAGCAGAGTCACCACGTCAGGGTGAGGCCAAGAGCGGGAGGAGAATCACTAGGTCCAGGTGAAGCCCCGATATGGAACTGAGAAACCAACTCCCAAGATGCCCATATGAGGACATGAGTCACCAGGTCCAGGTGATGTCCGGGTGTGAAACAGTCACCTCGTCCAGGTGAGGCCCAGGTGGGACCACAGTGACCAGTTCCAGGTGAGGTCCAGGTATATAAGAGAGTATCCAGGTCCCAATGATGCCCAGGTAAAGACCAGAGTCAACAGGTCCAGGAGAGGCCCAAATATGGATCAGAGTCATTGTGTTCCAGGTGAGGCCAGATGGAGACCACAGGAACCAGGTCCTGGAGAGCCAATATGGGAACCAGAGCCAGCAGATCCAGGTGAGGTCCAGGTGGGATCACAGTCACAAGGTCCAGGTGAGGCGCAGGTGGCAACAGGATTCACCAAGTGCAGGTGAGGCCCAGGTGCCGAACAGTCACCAGATCCAGGTGCGGACCAGCTAAAGACCAAATTTAACAGGCCCAATGAAGCCAAGGGGTGACCAGAGTCACCAGGTAAGGGTGAGGCCAGAGGGGGAACCAGAATAACCAGTTTAGTTTGAGGCCCAGAATGGGACCAGAGGTCTCTGGTCAAAGTGAGGCCCAGGTGTGGAATAGAGTATCCAGGTCCCAATCATGCCCGGGTGAGGACCAGAGTCACTAGGTCCATGCAGGCCCAGATGACGAACAGAATCACTAGGTACTGGTGAGGCACAGAATAAGACAACAGTCAGTAGTTTCAGGTGAGCCCCTTGTGGGAACCAGAGCCACTCTATCCAGCTGAGTCCCAAGTCCATGTGAGGCCCACGTGAGGACCAGATTCATCAAGTCGAATTGAGGCATAGCTGGGGACAAGAGTCACCAGATCTGAGTGCGGCCTAAGTGGGGCAAGATTCAGCAGTTCTGAGGTACGTCAAAGTGGGGACAAGAGACACCAGGTACGGGTGATTCCAAACTGAGGAGCAGAGTCACCAGACCCAGGTGAGGTCCATGTTGAAAAAAGAGTCACCAGGTCCAGGTGACGCCCAGGTGGGGACCAGGATCACCAGGTACAGGGGAGGCTTTGAAAGAACCAGAGTCAACAGTTCGTGGTCAGGTGCAGGTGGCAACCAGGGACAGAAGGTGCAAGTCGGGCCAAAGTGGGGTTCACAGTCACTAGGGCACGGTGAGACCCAGAGGGGGACCAGAGTCACCTGGTCCAGGTGAGGTCCAGTTGTGGAACACAGTCACCGGGTCCCAAATTTGCCCAGTTGAGGATCATGGTCAACAGAGCCAGGAGTGCCCATATGGGGCCCAGAGTCCCCAAATCCAGGTGAAGCCCAGGTGGGGACCACAGTCACCAGATCCAGGGTAGTCTCGGTTGCAGACCAAAATCACCAGGTCCAGGTGATGTGCAGGTGGCAACCACACTCACCAGGTCCCGGTGAGGCCCTGGTGGGGACCCGAGCCACGAGGTACATGGGAAGCTAGAAACACTGCAGCCACCAGGTCCATATTATGTCCATGTGGGAACGCGAATCACCAGTTATAGGTGAGGACCAGGTGGGGATCCGACCCACCATGCCCAGGTGAGACCCAGGTGAAGACCAGAGTTAATAGGTCCGGCTGGGTCACTGTTAGTGAACAGTGTAACCATATCCTGATGCTACCCAGGTGGGTACGAGAGACACCAAGTCCTGGTGAGTCCCAGGTGAGACCAGAGACATGAGGACCAGGTGAGGTCCCATGGGCACCACAGACATCAGGTGAGGTGAGTCCATGCTTAGGATCAGATTCAAAAGTTACAGGTGAGGCCCAGGTGGAGCCAGAGTCACCTGGTACAGAAGAGCCAAAAGTCAGGACCAGAGTTACCAGGATCAGTTCAGTCCCAGTGGGGAATAGAGTAACCATGACCCGATGATGCCCAGGTAGAACCAGAGTCACCAGGTCCAGATGAGGCGCAGGTGGGGAGGATATTCACTAGGTCCCGGTGAGGCCCAGTTGAGGACCAGTGTCACCAAGTCTAGTTGAGGCCCAGAGGGGTACCAGATTCACCTGGTCTTGGTGACATCCAGATGGGTACCAGAGTCTTCAGGTCAGGGTGAGGCCCAGAGTGGTTCCAGAGTCAACATGTGCAGGTGAGGCTCAGGTGTGGAACAGAGTCACCAGGTACCAATGATTCCCAGGTGAGGACCAGAGTCAACAGGTCTGGGTGAGGCGCAGATAGGATCAGAGACACCAGTTCCAGGTGAGGCCAAGAAACAGTCCAAAGCAATCAGGTACAGGTGGGGAACAAAGTCACCTGGACTTGGTGAGGCCCAGATGGGACCAGATCCACCAGGTCCAGGTGAGCCCAGGTGGTGTCCAGAGTCCCCGAATCTGGGAGAGGAACAGGTAAGGACCAGATTCACCAGGTCCAAGTGTCTCACGTTGGGACCTGAGTCACCAGGTATGGGTGAGACCCAGGTGGCAACCCCACACACCAGGTCCAGGTTAGGGCAACCTTCAGGCCATGCAAAGCAACCATGTCCCGATGATGCCCAGGTAGGGACCAGAGTCACCAGGTCCAAATGAGGCCCAGACGGAGCATATTCACTAGGTCCAGGTGAGGCCCATTTGAGGACCAGAGTCACCAGAGCTGGTTGAGGCCCAGAGGGGTACCACAATCCCCTGGTCCAGGTGACATACAGATGGGGACAAGAGTCACCAGGTCAGTTGATAGCCAGAGAGGTTCCAGAGTCATCATGTCTAGGGGAGCCTCAGGTATGGAACAGAGTCACCAGGACCAATGATGCCCAGGTGAGGACGAGAGTTACCAGGTACACGAGAGGCCCCGGTGGGGATCAGAGGCAACAGGTCCATGTGAGGCCGGCTTGGGGACCATGGTCAACAGGTCTACTTGAGGCTCAGGTGTGGAACACAGTAACCAGGTCTAGGTGAGTAAACGGTGGTGACAAAAGTTACCACGTCCAGGTGAGGCCCAGGTGGGGACCAGGATCACCAGGTCCAGGGGAGGCCCTTGAAAGTACCAGAGTCAACTGTACGACGTCAGTCGCAGGTGGGAACCAGGGTCAACAGGTCCAAGTCAGTCCAAAGTGGGGTTCACAGTCACTAAGGCACGGTGAGACCCAGAGGGGGACCAGAGTCGCCTGGTCCAGGTGAGGTCCAGGTGTGGAACACAGTCACCGGGTCCCAATTTTGCCCAGTTGAGTACCATGGTCAACAGGGCCAGGTGACGCCCAGATGGGGACCGGAGTCCCCAAATCCAGGTGAAGCCCAGGTGGAGACCACAGTCACCAGATCCAGGGTAGTCTCAGGTGCAGACCAGAATCACCAGGTCCAGGTGAGGTGCAGGTGGCAACCACACTCACCAGGTCCCGGTGAGGCCCTGGTGGAGACCAGAGTCACGAGGTACATGAGAAGCTAGAAACACTGCAGCCACCAGGTCCACATGATGTCCATGTGGGAACGACAATCACCAGTTACAGGTGAGGACCAGGTGGAGCCAGAGTCACCTGGTACAGAAGAGGCCAAGTCAGGACCAGAGTTACCAGGATCAGGGCAGTCCCAGTGGGGAATAGAGTAACCATGTCCCAATGATTCCCAGGTAGAACCAGAGTCACCAGTTCCAGATGAGGCGGAGGTGGGGAGCATATTCACTAGGTCCCGGTGAGGCCCAGTTGAGGACCAGAGTCACCAGGTCAAGTTGAGGCCTAGAGGGGTACCAGATTCACCTGGTCTTGGTGACATCCAGATGGGGCCCATGTCACCATGTCAGGCTGAGGCCCAGAGGGGATCCAGAGTCATCATGTCCAGGTGAGGCTCAGGTGTGGAACAGAGTATCCAGGTCATAATGGTCCACAGGTGAGGACCAGAGTCACCAGATCTGGGTGAGGCCCAGTAAGGATCAGAGTCAGCAGTTCCAGGTGAAGCCAAGTAGGAGTCCACAGCAAACAGGTCCAGGTGAGGCCAACCTGCAGGCCATGCAGTGGAACCATGTCCCGATGATGCCCAGGTAGGAACCAGAGTTAACAGGTCCAGCTGAGGCCAACCTGAAGTCCATGCAGTGGAACCATGTCCCGATGATGCCCAGGTAGGGATCAGAATCATCAGGTCCAATGAGATCCAGATGGAGCATATTCACTAGGTCCAGGTGAGGTCCAATGGAGGACCAGAGTCACAGGACCTTGTTGAGGCCTACCGGGGTACCAGAATCACCCGGTCCAGGTGACATCCAGTTGGGGACCAGAGTCACCAGGTCAGGATGAGGCCCAGAGAGGTTCCAGAGTCATCATGTGCAGGTGAGGCTCAGGTGTGGAACACAGTCACCAGGTACCAAAGATGCCCAGGTGAGGACCAGAGTCATCAGGTCTGGGTAATGCGCAGATAGGATCAGAGTCACCAGTTCCAGGTGAGGCCAAGAAGGAGTCCACAGCAATCAGGTCCAGGTTGGGAACAAAGTCACCACGACTGGGTGAGGCCCAGATTGGGAACAGATTCACCAGGTCCAGGTGAGGCCCTGGTGGTGACCAGAGTCCCCGGGGATGGGAGACGACCAGATAAGGACCAGATTCACCAGGTCCACGAGGCCCACGAGGGGACCTGTGTCCCCAGGTTTGGGTGAGGCACAGGTGGCAACCACACTCACCAGGCCCAGGAGAGGCCATGCAGAGGAACCGTGTCCCGATGATGCCCATGTAGGAACCAATGTACCAGGTCCACATGAAGCCAAGATGGAGCATATTCACTAAGTCCAGGTGAGGCCCAGTTGAGGACCAGAGTCACCAGATCTGGTTGAGGCCTAGAGGGGTACCAGAATCACCTGGTCCAGGTGATATCCAGATGGGGACCGGAGTCACCAGGTCAGGGTGAGGGCCAGAGGGGTTCCAGAGTCATCATGTCCAGGTGAGGCTCATGTGTGGAACAGAGTCACCAGGTACCAATGATGCCCAGGTGAGGACCAGGGTCACCAGGTCTGGGTGACGCGCAGATAGGATCAGAGTCACCAGTTCCAGGTGAGGCCAAGAAAGAGTCCACAGCAATCATGTCCAGGTGGAGAACAAAGTCACCAGGACTGGGTGAGGCCCAGATGGGGACCTGATTCACCAGGTCCAGGTGAGGCCCAGTTGGTGACCAGAGTCCCCGGGTCTGGGAGAGGACCACGTAAGGACCAATTCACCAGGTCTAAGAGGCTCACGTGGGGACCTGAGTCACCAGGTTTGGGTGAGGCACAGGTGGCAACCCCACTCATCAGGTCCATGTGAGGCCAACCTGCAGGCCAGAGTCACCAGATCCATGTGAGTCCCTAGTGGGTACCTGAGTCACCAGGTAAATGTGAGACTACAAGAACACCACAGTCACCAGGCCCAGGTGTGGTTCATGTGGGAAC
This sequence comes from Canis aureus, assembly GCF_053574225.1. Lineage (NCBI taxonomy): Eukaryota > Metazoa > Chordata > Mammalia > Carnivora > Canidae > Canis > Canis aureus. The sequence continues at coordinate 531,194 of NW_027554432.1, read as the reverse complement.
GAGAGTCACCAGGTCCAGGTGAGACCCAGGTGGGGACGACAGTCACCAGGTCCAGGTGAGGCCCCGGTGGGGACGACAGTCACAAGGTCCAGGTGAGGCGCAGGTGGCAACAGGACTCACCAAGTCCAGGTTAGGCCCAGGTGGAGACCAGTCACCAGGTCCAGATTGAGGCCTAGGTGGGGGGACCAGAATCACCAGGACCAGTTGAGGACAAAGTTTGGAGCAAAGTTATCATGTCTAGGAGTGGCCCAGGTGAGGAACAGAGTAACCATGTCCCTTTGATGCCAGGTGGGAAAAGAGTCAGAAGGTCCAGACGAGGCCTAAGTGAGGAGTGGATTCACAAGGTCCTGTTGAGGCCCAGCTGAGGACCAGTGTCCCCAGCTCCCGGAGAGCCCACAGGGGGACCAGAGTCACCCGGTTCTGGTGATATCCAGGTGGGGACCAGAGTCAGCACGTCAGGGTGAGGCCCAGAGGTGGACGAGAATCACTAGGTCCAGGTGAGGCCCCGATGTGGAACTGAGAAACCAGGTCCCATGATGCCCATATGAACACCTGAGTCACGAGGTCCAGGTGAGGTCCCTGTGGGAACCATTCACCTCGTCCAGGTGAAGCCCAGGTGAGACCACAGTCACCAGGTCCAGGTGAGGCCCAGGTATATAAGAGAGTATCCAGGTCCCAATGATACACAGGTAAGGACCAGAGTCAAAAGGTCCAGGAGAGGCCCAAATATGGATCAGAGTCATTGTGTTCCAGGTGAGGCCAGATGGAGACCACAGGAACCAGGTCCAGGAGAGCCCCATATGGGAACCAGAGCCACCATCCAGGTGAGGTCCATTTGGCACCACAGTCTCAAGGTCCAGGTGAGGCGCAGCAGGCACAGGATTCACCAATTGCAGGTGAGGCCCAGGTGGCGACCAGTCACCACAACCAGGTGCGGACCAGCTAAGGACCAGATTCACCAGCCCCAAGTGAAGCCCAATGGGTGACCAGAGTCACCGGGTAGGGGTGAGGCCCAGAGGGGGAACCAGAGTAGCCACTTTAGTTTGAGTCCCAGAATGGGACCAGAGGTCCCTGGTCAAAGTGACGCCCAGGTGTGGAATATAGTATCCAGGTCCCAATGATGCCTGGGTAAGGATCAGAGTCACTAGGGCCATGCAGGCCCAGATGGGGAACAGGATGACGAGGTCCTGTTGAGGCATAGAATAAGACCACAGTCAGCAGTATCAGGTGAGCCCCTTTTGGGAACCAGAGCCACTCTATGGAGCTGAGTCCCAGGTCCTTGTGAGGCCCACGTGATGACTAGATTCATCAGGTCGAATTGAGGCATAGCTGGGGACAAGAGTCACCAGGTCTGGTTGCGGCCTTGGTGTGGCAAGATTCAGCAGTTTTGAGTTAGGTCAAAGTGGGGATGAGAGACACCAGGTCCAGGTGAGGCCAAAGTGAGGACCAGAGTCACCAGATCCAGGTGAGGTCCACATTGGAAAGAGAGTCACCAGGTCCAGGAGAGGTCCAGGTCGGGACCAGAGTCACCAGATCCAGGTGAAGTCCAGGTGGGGACAAGACTCACCAGATCCATGTGAAGCCCAGGTGGGGACCAGAGTCACTTGGACCAGATGAGGCCAGTTGAGGACCAGAGTTACCAGACACCTGAAGCCCCGGTGGGGATCAGAGGCAACAGGTCTACTTGAGGCCCAGGTGTGGAACACAATAGGCAGGTCCAGGTGAGTCCCCGGTGGTGAGAAGAATCACTACGTCCAGGTGAGGCCCAGGTGGGGACTAGGATCACCAGGTACAAGGGAGGCCTTGAAAGAACCAGAGTCTTCAGTTCGAGGTCAGGCGCAGGTGGCAACCAGGGTCAGCAGGTCAAAGTCAGGCCAAAGTGGGGTTCAGTCACTAGGACACGGTGCGACCCCGAGGGGGACCAGAGTCACCTGGTCCAGGTGAGGTCCAGTTTTGGAACACAGTCACCGGGTCCCAATTTTGCCCAGTTGAGGACCATGGTCAACAGGGCCAGGTGAGGCCCAGATGGGGACCGGAGTCCCCAAATCCAGGTGAAGCGCAGGTGGAGACCACAGTCAACAGATCCAGCGTAGTCTCAGGTGCAGACCAGAATCACCAGTTCCAGGTGAGGTGCAGGTGGAAACCGCACTCACCAGGTCCCGGTGAGGCCCTGGTGGGGACCAGAGTCACGAGGTACATGAGAATCTAGAAACACTGCAGCCACAAGGTCCACAAGATGTCCATGTGGGAACGAGAATCACCAGTTACAGGTGAGGACCAGGTGGGGATCCGACTTACCATGTCCAGGTGAGACCCAGGTGGGAACCAGTGTCACCATGTCCAGGTGTGCCCCAGGTGAAGACCAGAGTTAATAGGTCCAGCTGGGTCACTGTTAGTGAACAGTGTAACCATATCCTGATGCTACCCAGGTGGGTACCAGAGACACCAGGTCCTGGTGAGGCCCAGGTGGGACCAGAGACATGAGGTCCAGATGAGGTCACGATGCAACCACAGTCACCAGGTCAGGTGAGGGCATGCTAACTTCAGAGTCACCACTTACAGGTGAGGCCCAGGTGGAGCCAGAGTCACCTGGTAGAGAAGAGGCCAAAGTCAGGACCAGAGTTACCAGGATCAGGTCAGTCCCAGTGGGGAATAGAGTAACCATGTCCCAATGATGCCCAGGTAGAACCAGAGTCACCAGGTCCAGATGAGGCGCAGGTAGGGAGCATATTCACTATGTCCCGGTGAGGCCCTGTTGAAAACTATAGTCACAAGGTCCAGTTGAGGCCTAGAGGGGTACCAGATTCACCTGGTCTAGGTGACATCCAGATGGGGACCAGAGTCACCATGTCAGGGTGAGGCCCAGAGGGGATCCAGAGTCATCATGTCCAGGGGAGGCTCTGGTGTGTAACAGAGTATCCAGGTCATAATGGTCCACAGTTGAGCACCAGAGTCACCTGATCTGGGTGAGGCCCAGTTAGGATCATCGTAACCAATTCCAGGTGAGGCCAAGAAGGAGTCCACAGCAATCAGGTCCAGGGGGGAACAAAGTCACCAGTACTGGGTGAGGCCCAGATGGGGACCAGATTCACCAGGTCCAGGTGATTCCCAGGTGGAGACCAGGGTTAACAATTCCCGGTGAGGACCAGGTAAGGACGAGATTCACTAGTTCCAAGTGAGGCCCACGTGGGGACCTGTGTATCCAGGTATGTGTGAGGCCCAGGTGGCAACCCCACTCACCAGGTCCGGCTGAGGCCAACCTGCAGGCCATGCAGAGGAACCGTGTCCCGAAGATGCCCAGGTGGGACCAGAGTTAGCAGGTCCAGGTGAGGCCAACATGGAGGTCATGCAATGGCACCATGTCCCGATGGAGCCCACATAGGGACCGGAGTCACCACGTCCAATTGAGGCCCAGATGGAGCATATTCAATAGGTCCAGGTGAGGCCCAGTTGAGGACCAGAGGCAACATATCGGGTTGAGACCCAGAGGTGTACCAGAATCACCTGTTCCAGGTGACATCTAGATGAGGACCAGAGTCACCATGTCAGTGTGAGTCCCAGAGTGGTTCCAGAGTCACCTCGTCCAGGAAGGCCCATGTGGGACCACAGTCACCATGTCCAGGTGAGGACCAGGTATGTAAGAGAGTATCCAGGTCCCAATGATGCCCTGGTAAGGACCAGAGACAACAGGTCCAGGAGAGGCCCAAATATGGATCAGAGTCATTGTGTTCCAGGTGAGGCCAGAAGGAGACAACAGGACCCAGGTCCAGGAGAGACCCATATGGTAACCAGAGCCACGAGATCCAGGTGAGGTCCAGGTGGGTCCACAGTCACAAGGTCCTGGTGAGGCGCTGGTGCAACAGGATTCACCAAGTCCAGGTGAGGCCCAGGTGGCGACCACTCACCAGAACCAAATGTGAAGCAGCTAAGGACCACATTCACCAGGCCCAAGTGAAACCCAAGGCGTGGCCAGAGTCACCAGGTAAGGGTGAGGTTCAGAGGGGGAACCAGAGTAACCAGTTTAGTTTGAGGCCCAGAATGGGACCAGAGGTCCCGGGTCAAAGTGAGGCCCAGGTGTGGAATAGAGTATCCAGGTCCCAATGATCCCTGGATGAGGACCAGAGTCACTAGGGCCATGCAGGCCCAGATGGGGAGCAGAATAACTAGGTCCTGGTGAGGCATAGAATAAGACCACAGTCACCAGTATCTGGTGTGCCCCTTGTGGGAACCAGAGCCACTCTATCCAGGTGAGTCCCAGGTCCATGTGAGGCCCACGTGAGGACCAGATTCATCAGGTCGAATTGAGGCATAGCTGGGGACAAGAGTCACCAGGTCGGGGTGCGGCCTAGGTGGGGCAAGATTCAGCAGTTCTGAGTTAGGTCAAAGTGGGGACGAGAGACACCAGGTCCAGGTGAGGCCAAACTGAGGAAGAGTCACCAGATCCAGGTGAGGTCCATGTTGGAAAGAGAGTCACCAGGTCCAGGAGAGGTCCAGGTGGGGACCAGAGTCACCAGATACAAGTGAAGTCCAGGTGGGGACCAGAGTCTCCAGATCCAGGTGAAGCCCAAGTGGGGACCAGAGTCCATAGGTCCAGATGAGGCCCAGGTGAGGATCAGAGTTACCAGGTACACGTGAGGCCCCGGCGGGGATCACAGCCAAAAGGTCCACGTGAGGCCGGCTTGGGGACCATGGTCAACAGGTCTACCTGAGGCCCAGGTGTGGAACACTGTAAGCCTGTCCAGGTGGGTCCCCAGGGGTGACAAGAGTCACCACGTCCAGGTGAGGCCCAGTTGCGGACCAGGATCAACAGGTACAGGGGAGGCCCTTGAAAGAACCAGAGTCAACATTTCGAGGTCAGGCGTAGGTGGCAACCAGGGTCAGCAGGTCCAAGTAAAGCCAAAGTGGGGTTCACAGTCAAGAGTGCATGGTGAGACCCAGAGGGGACCAGAGTCACCTGGTCCAGGTGAGGTCCAGTTGCAGAACACGCTCACCGGGTCTCCATTTTTCCCAGTTGAGGACCATGGTCAACAGGGCCAGGTGAGCCCAAGATGGGGACCGGAGTCCCCAAATCCAGGTGAAGCCCAGGTGGGGACCACAGTCACCAGATCCAGGGTAGTCTCAGGTGCAGACCAGAATCATCAGGTCCAGGTGAGGTGCAGGTGGCAACCACACTCACCAGGTCCCGGTGAGGCGCTGGTGGGGACCAGAGTCCGAGGTACATGAGAAGCTAGAAACACTGCAGCCAGCAGGTCCACATGATGTCCTTGTGGGAACGAGAATCACCAGTTACAGGTGAGGACCAGGTGGGGATCCGACTCACCATGTCCAGGTGAGACCCAGGTGGGAAGCAGTATCACCATGTCCACGTGTGGCCCAGGTGAAGGCTAGACTTAATACGTCCAGCTGGGTCACAGTTATTGAACAGTGTAACCATATCCTGATGCTACCGAGGTGGGTACCGTGACACCAGGTCCTGGTGAGCCCCAGCTGGGACCAGAGACATGAGTTCCAGGTGAGGTCCCGATGGGAACCACAGTCACCAGGTCAGGTGAGGCCATTCTTAGGATCAGAGTCACCAGTTACAGGTGAGGCCCTGGTGGAGCCAGAGTCACCTGGTACAGAAAATGCCAAAGTCATACCAATGTTACAAGGATCAGGTCAGTCCCAGAGGGGAATAGAGTAACCATGTCCCGATGATGCCCACGTAGAACGAGAGTCATCATGTCCAGATGAGGCGCAGTTGGGGAGCATATTCACAAGGTCCGGGTGAGGCCCAGTTGAGGACTAGAGTCACCAGGTTTGGTTGAGGCCTAGAGGGGTACCAGATTCACCTGGTCTAGGTGATATCCAGATGGGGACCAGAGTCACCATGTCAGGGTGAGGCCCAGAGGGCATCCAGAGTCATCATGTCCAGGTGAGGCTCAGGTGTGGAACAGAGTATCCAGGTCTTAATGGTCCACATGTGAGGACCAGAGTCACCAGATCTGGGAGAGGCCCAGTTAGGATCAGAGTTACCACATCCAGGTGAGGCCAAGAAGGTTTCCACAGCAATCAGGTCCAGGTGGGGAACAAAGTCACCAGGATTAGGTGATGCCCAGGTGGTGACCAGATTTACCAGTTCCGGGTGAGGACTAGGTAAGTACCACATTCACCAGGTCCAAGTGAGGACCACGTGGGGACCTGTGTCACCAGGCATGGGTAAGACCCAGGTGGGAACCCCACTCACCAAGTCAAGATGAGGCCAACCTGCAGGACATGCAGAGGAACCATGTCCCGATGATGCCCAGGTAGGGACCAGAGTTACCAGGTCCAGGTGAGGCCAACATGCAGGCCATGCAGGGGAACCATTTCCCGATGATGCCCAGGTAGGGACGACAGTCACCAGGTCCAAATGAGGCCCAGATGGAGCATATTCACTAGATACAGGTGAGGCCCAGTTGAGGACCAGAGTCACCAGATCTGGTTGAGGACTAGAGGGGTACCAGAATCACCTGGTCCAGGTGACATCCTGATGGGGACCAGAGTCACCAGGTCAGGGTGAGGCCCAGAGAGGTTCCAGAGTCATCATGTGCAGGTGAGGCTCAGGTGTGGAACAGAGTCACCAGGTACCAATGATGACCAGGTGAGGACCAGAGTCACCAGGTCTGGGTGACGCGCAGATAGGATCAGAGTCACCAGTTCCAAGTGAGGCCAAGAAAGAGTCCACAGCAATCAGGTCCAGGTGGGGAACAAAGTCACCAGGACTGGGTGAGGCCCAGATGGGGACCAGATTCACCAGGTCCAGGTGAGGACCAGGTGGTCACCAGAGTCCCCGGTTCTGGGAGAGGACCAGGGAAGGACCAGATTCACCAGGTCCAAGAGGCCCACGTGGGGACCTGAGTCACCAGGTATGGGTGAGGTCCTGGTGGCAACCCCACTCACCAGGTCCAGTGAGGCCAACCTGCAGGCCAGAGTCACCAGTTCCATGTGAGGCCCAAGTGGGGACCGGAGTCACCAGGTAAATGTGAGTCTACAAGAACACCACAGTCACCAGGTCCAGATGTGGTTCATGTGGGAAAGAGAGTCACCAGGTCCAGGTAAGACCCAGGTGGAGACAAGTCACCAGGTCCAGATTGAGGCCTAGGTGGGGGGACCAGGGTCATCAGGAACAGTTGAGGCCAAAGTGCGGAGCAAAGTTATAATGTCCAGGTGAGGCCCAGGTGGGGAACAGAGTAACCATGTCCCATTGATGCCAGGTGGGAAAAGAGTCACAAGGTCCAGAAGAGGCCTAAGTGAGGAGTAGAATCACCAGGTCCTTTCGAGGACCAGTTGAGACCAGTGTCCCCAGCTCCGGGTGAAACCCATAGGGGGACCAGCCTCACCCGGTTCTGGTGATATCCAAGTGGGGACCAGAGTCAGCACGTCAGGGAGAGATCCAGAGTCGGATGAGAATCACTAGGTCCAGGTGAGGCCCCGATGTGGAACTGAGATACCAGGACCCATGATGACCATATTAGGACCTGTGTCACCACGTCCAGGTGAGGTCCCTGTGGGAACCAGTCACCTCGTCCTGGTGAGGCCCAGGTGGGACCACAGTCACCAGGTCCAGGTGAGGCCCAGTTATATAAGAGAGTATCCAGGTCCCAATGATGCCCAGGTAAGGACCAGAGTCAGCAGGTCCAGGAGAAGCCCAAATATGGATCAGAGTCATTGTGTTCCAGGTGAGGCCAGATGGAGACCACAGGAACCAGGTCCAGGAGAGCCCCATATGGGAACCAGAGCCACCAGATCCAGGTGAGGTTCAGGTGGGACCACAGTCAAAAGGTCTGGGTGAGGTGCAGATGGCAACAGGATTCACCAAGACCAGGTGAGGCCCAGGTGGCGACGAGTCACCAGATCCAGGTGAGCAACAGATAAGGACCAGATTCACCAGGCCCAAGTGAAACCCAAGGGGTGACCAGAGTCACCAGGTAAGGGTGAGGCCCAGAGGGGGAACCAGAGTAACCAGTTTAGTTTGAGGCCCAGAATGGGACCAGAGGTCCCTGGTCAAAGTGAGGCCCAGGTGTGTAATAGAGTATCCAGGTCCCAATGATGCCTGGGTGAGGACCAGAGTCACTAAACCATGCAGGCCCAGATGGGGAACAGATTCACTAGGTCCTGGTGAGCCTTAGATAAGACCACAGTCAGCAGTATCAGGTGAGCCCCTTGTGGGAACCGGAGCCACTCTATCCAGCTGAGTCCCAGGTCCATGTGAGGCCCACGTGAGGACCAGATTCATCATGTCGAATTGAGGCATAGCTGGGGACAAGTGTCACCAGTTCTGGGAGCGGCCTAGGTGGGGCAAGATTCAGCAGTTCTGAGTTAGGTCAAAGTGGGGACGAGAGACACCAGGTCCAGGTGAGGCCAAACTGAGGACCAGAGTCACCAGATCCAGGGGAGGTCCATGTTGGAAGGAGAGTCTCGAGGTCCAAGAGTGGTCCAGGTGGGGATCAGAGTCACCAGTCCAGGTGAGGCCAAGAAGGAGTCCACAGCAATCAGGTCCAGGTGGGTAACAAAGTCACCAGTTCTCGGTGAGGCCCAAATTGGGATCAGATTCACCAGGTCCAGGTGATTCCCAGGTTGTGACCAGAGTTACCAATTCCGGGTTAGGTCCAGGTAAGGACCAGATTCACAAGGTCCAAGTAAGCCCCACGTGGGGACCTGTGTCACCAGGTATGGGTGAGGCACAGGTGGCAACCACACTCACCAGATCCAGGAGAGGCCATCCTTCGCGCCATGCAGAGGAACCGTGTCCCGATGATGCCCATGTAGGAACCAGATTTACCAGGTCCAGGTGATGCCAACCTGCAGGCCATGCAGTGGAACCATGTCCCGATGGTGCCCAGGGAGGGACCTGAGTCACCAGGTCCAAATGAGGCCCAGATGGAGCATATTCACTAGGTCTAGGTGAGGCCCAGTTGAGGACCAGAGTCACCAGATCGGGTTGAGGCCAGAGGGGTACATAATCACCTGGTCAAGGTGACATCAAGATGGGGACAAGAGCCACCAGGTCAGGGTGAGGCCCAGAGAAGTTCCAGAGTCATCATGTCCAGGTGAGGCTCAGGTGTGGAACAGAGTCAACAGGTACCAATCATGCCCAGATGAGGACCAGAGTCACCAGGTCTGGGTGACGCGCAGATAGGATCAGAGTCACCAGTTCCAGGTGAGGCAAAGAAAGAGTCCACAGCAATCGGGTCCAGGTGGGGAACAAAGTAACCAGGACTGGGTGAGGCCCAGATGCGGACCATATTCACCTTGTTCAGGTGAGGCCCAGGTGGTGACCAGAGTCCCCAGGTTGGGAGAGGACCAGGTAAGGACCAGATTCACCATATCTGGGTGACGCGCAGATAGGATTAGAGTCACCAGTTCCAGGTGAGGCCAAGAAAGAGTCCATAGCAATCAGGTCCAGGTGGGGAACAAAATCACCAGGACTGGGTGAGGCCCAGATGGGGACCTGATTCAACAGGTCCAGGTGAGGCCCAGGGGGTGACCAGCGTCCCCGGTTCTGAGAGAGGAGCAAGTAAGGACCATATTCACCAGGTCCAAGAGGCCCCCGTGGGGACCTCTGTCACTTGGTACGGGTGAGCCCAAGGTGGCACCCCACTCACCACTTCCAGGTAAGGCAAAACAGCAGGCCAGAGACACCAGATCCAGGTGAGGCCCTAGTGGGGACCGGAGTCACCAGGTAAATGTGAGTCTACAAGAACACCACAGTCACCAGGTCCAGGTGTGGTTCATGTGGGAACGAGAGTCACCACGTCCAGGTGAGACCCAGCTGAAGACCAGAGTTAATAGGTCCGGATGGGTCACTGTTAATGAACAGTGTAACCATATCCCGATGCTACCCAGGTGGGTACCAGAGACACCAGGTCCTGGTGAGGCCCAGGTGGGACCCGAGACATGAGGTCCAGGTGAGTTCCCGATGGGAACCACAGTCACCAGGTCAGGTGAGGCGATGCATAGGATCAGAGTCACCAGTTACAGGTGAGGCCCAGTTGGAGCCCGAGTCACCTTTTACAGAAAAGGCCAAAGTCAGGACCAGAGTTACCAGGATCAGGTCAGTCCCAGTGGGGAATAGAGTAACCATGTCCCGATGATGCCCAAGTAGAACCAGAGACACCAGGTCCAGATGAGGCGCAGGTGGGGAGCATATTCACTAGGTCCCGGTGAGGCCTAGTTGAGGACCAGAGTCACCAGGTCTAGTTGAGGCCTAGAGGGGTACCAGATTCACCTCGTCTAGGTGACATCCAAATGGGGACCAGAGTCACCAAGTCAGGCTGAGGCCCAGAGGTGATCCAGAGTCATCGTGTCCAGGTGAGGCTCAGGTGTGTAACAAAGTATCCAGGTCATAATGGTCCACAGGTGAAGACCAGAGTCACCAGATCTGGGTGAGGCCCAGTTAGGATCAGAGTCACCAGTTCCAGGTGAGGCCAAGAAGGAGTCCACAGCAATCAGGTCCAGGTGGGTAACAAAGTCACCAGGACTGGGTGAGGCCCAGATGGGGACCAGATTCACCAGGTCCAGGTGATTCCCAGGTGGTGTCCAGGGTTACCAGTTCCAGGTGAGGACCAGGTAAGGACCAGATTCACCAGTTCCAAGAGGCCCACGTAGGGACCTGAGTCACCAGGTATGGGTGAGCCCCAGGTGGCAACCCCACTCACGACGTCCAGGTGAGGCCAACATGCAGGCCATGCAGAGGAACCGTGTCCCGATGATGTCCAGGTAGGGACCAGAGTTACCGGGTCCCGGTGAGGCCAACCTGCAGGCCATGCAGTGGAACCATGTCCCGATGGTGCCCACGTAGGGACCAGAGTCACCAGGTCCAAATGAGGCCCAGATGGAGCATATTCACTAGGTCCAGTTGAGGCCCATTTGAGGACCAATGTCACCAGATATGGTTGAGGCCCAGAGGGGTACCAGAATCCCCTGGTCCAGGTGACATACAGATGGGGACAAGCGTGACCAGGTCAGGGTGAGGCCCAGGTATATAAGAGAGTATCCAGCTCCCAATGATGCCCAGGTAAGGACCAGAGTCACCAGGTCCAGGAGAGTCCAGGTGGGGACCAGAGTCACCAGATACAGGTGAAGTCCAGGTGGGGACCAGAGTCACCAGATCGAGGTGAAGCCCAGGTGGGGACCAGAGTCACTAGGTGCAGATGAGGCCCAGGTGAGGACGTTACCAGGTACACGTGAGGCGCTGGTAGGTATCAGAGGCAACAGGTCCATGTGAGGCAGGCTTGGGGACCATGGTCAAGATTTCTATTGAGGCCCAGTGTAGAACACTGTAACCAGGTCAAGTGAGTCCCCGGTGGTGACAAGAGTCACCAGGTCCAGGTGAGGCCAAGGTGGGAACCAGGATCACCAGGTACAGGGAGGCCTTTGAAAGAACCAGAGTCAACAGTTCGAGGTCAGGCGCAGGTGGCAACCAGGGTCAGCAGGTCCAAGTCAGGCCAAAGTGGGGTTCACAATCACTAGAGCACGGTGAGACCCACAGGCGGACAACAGTCACCTGGTCCAGGTGAGGTCCAGGTTGGAACACAGTCACGGGGTCCCATTTTTGCCCAGTTGAGGACCATGGTCAACAGGGCCAGGTGAGGCCCAGATGGGAAACAGAGTGCCCAAATACAGGTGAAGCCCAGGGTGGGACATAGTCACCATATCCAGGGTAGTCTCAGGTGCAGACCACAATCACCAGGTCCAGGTGAGGTGCAGGTGGCAACCACACTCACCAGGTCCCATTGAGACCCTGGTGGGGACTAGAGTCACGAGGTACATGAGAAGCTAGAAACACTGCAGCCACCAGGTCCACATGATGTCCATGTGGGAACGAGAATCACCAGTTAGAGGTGAGGACCCTGAGGGGATCCGACTCACCATGTCCAGGTGAGACCCAGGTGGGTACCAGTGTCACCATGTCCAGGTGTGGCGAGGTGAAGACCAGAGATAATAGGTCCGGCTGGGTCTCTGTTAGTGAACAGTGTAAACATATCCTGATGCTACCCAGGTGGGTACAAGAGACACCAAGTCGTGGTGAGGCCCAGGTGAGACCAGAGACATAGGGCCAGGTGAGGTCCCGATGGAAACCACAATCACCAGGTCAGGTGAGGCCATGCTTTTGATCAGAGTCACCAGTTACAGGTGAGACCCAGGTGGAGCCAGAGTCACCTGGTAGAGAAGAACCAAAGTCAGGACCAGAGTTACCAGGATCAGGTCAGTCCCAGAGGGGAATAGAGTAACCATGTCCCGATGATTCCCACGTAGAACCAGAGTCACCAGGTCCAGATGAGGCGCAGGTGGGGAGCATGTTCCTAGGTCCCGGTGAGGCCCAGTTGAGGATCAGAGTCACCAGGTCAAGTTGAGGCCGAGAGTGGTACCAGATTCACCTGGTCTAGGTGACATCCAGATGGGGACCAGAGTCACCATGTCAGGCTGAGGCCCAGAGGGGATCCAGAGTCATCATGTCCAGGTGAGGCTCAGGTGTGTAACAAAGTATCCAGGTCATAATGGTCCACAGGTGAGGACCAGAGTCACCAGATCTGGATGAGACCCAGTTAGGATCAGAGTCACCAGTTCAAGGTGAGGCCACGAAGGAGTCCACAGCAATCAGGCCCAGGTGGGGAACAAAGTCACCAGGACTGGGTGAGGCCCAGATGGGGACCAAATTCACCAGGTCCAGGTTATATCCCGGTGGTGACCAGAGTTACCAGTTCCGGGTGAGGTCCAGGTAAGGACCAGATTCACCAGGTAAAAGTGAGACCCACATGGGGACCTGTGTCACCAGGCATGGGTGAGGCCCAGGTGTCAACCCCACTCACCAGGTCCAGGTGAGGGCAACCTGCAGGCCATGCAGAGGAACCATGTCCCGATGATGCCCAGGTAGGGACTAGAATTACCAGGTTCAGGTGAGGCCAAACTGCAGGCCATGCATTGGAATCATGTCCCGATGATGCCCAGGTAGGGACCAGAGTTACAAGGTCCAGGAGTGGCCAACCTGCAGGTCATTCAGTGGAGCCATGTCCCGATGATGCCCAGGAAGGGACAAGATTCACCAGGTCTAAATGAGGCCCAGATGGACATATACACTAGGTCCAGGTGAGGCCCAGTTGAGGACCAGTGTCACCAGATCTGTTTGAGGCCTAGAGGGGTACCAGAATCACCTGGTGCAGTTGACATCCAGATGGGGACCAGAGTCACCAGGTCAGGGTGTAGCCCAGAGAGGCTCCAGAGTCATCATATCTAGGTGAGGCTCAGGTGTGGAACACAGTGTCCAGGTCATAGCGGTCCACAGGTGAGGACCAGAGTGACCAGATCTGGGTGACGCGCAGATAGGATCAGAGTCACCAGTTCCAGATGAGGCCAAGAAAGAGTCCACAGCAATCAGGTCCAGGTGGGGAACACAGTCACCAGGAGTGGGAGGGCCCAGATGGGGACCAGATTCACCAGGTCCAGGTGAGGCCCAGGTGGTGACCAGAGTCCCCGGGTCTGGAAGTGGACCAGGTAAGGACCATATTCACTAGGTCCAAGAGGCCCACGTGGGGAACTGAGTCACCAGGTATGGGGTGGCAACCCCACTCAACAAGTCCAGGTGAGGCCAACCTTCAGGCCAGAGTCACCAGATCCACGTGAGCCCCTAGTGGGGACGGGAGTCACCAGGTAAATGTGCGTCTACAAGAACACCACAGTGACCAAGTGCAGGTGTCGTTCATTTGGGAACGAGAGACACCAGGTCCAGGTGAGAACCAGGTGGGGACCACAGTCACCAGGTCCAGATTGAGGCCTAGGTGGGGGGACCAGAGTCATCAAGACCATTTGAGGCCAAAGTGTGGAGCAAAGTTATCATGTCCAGGTGAGGCCCGGGTGGGGAACAGAGTAACGATGTCCCATTGATGCCAGGTGGGAAAAGAGTCACAAGGTACCGGTGAGGCGCAGGTGGCAACAGGATTCACCAAGTCCAGGTGAGGCCCAGGTGGCGAACAGCCACCAGATCCATGTGCGGACCATCTAAGGACCAGATTCACCAGGCCCAGTGAACCCCAAGGGGTGACCAGATTTACCAGGTAAGGGTGAGGCCAAGAGGGGGAACCAGAGTAATAGTTTAGTTTGAGGACCAGAATGGGACCAGAGGTTCCTGTTCAAAGTGAGGCCCAGGTGTGGAATAGAGTATCCAGGTCCCAATGATGCCTGGGTGAGGACCAGAGTCAGTAGGGCCATGCAGACCCAGATTGGGAACAGAATCACTAGGTCCTGGTGAGGCATAGAAAAGACCACAGTCACCAGTATCAGGTGAGCCCCTTGTGGGAAGCAGAGCCACTCTATTCAGCTGAGTCCCAGATCCATGTGAAGCCCACGTGAGGACCAGATTCTTCAGGTCGAATTGAGGCATAGCTGGGGACAAGAGTCACCAGGTCTGGGTGCGGCCTAGGTGGGGCAAGATTCAGCAGTTCTGAGTTAGGTCAAAGTGGGGACGAGAGACACCAGGTCCAGGTGAGGCCAAACTGAGTGCCAGAGTCACCACATCCAGGTGAGGTCCATGGTGGAAAGAGAGTCACCAGGTGCAGGAGAGGTCCAGGTGGGGACCAGAGTCACCAGATCCAGGTGAAGTCCAGGTCGGGACCAGAGTCACCAGATCGAGGTGAAGCCCAGGTGGGGACCAGAGTCACTAGGTGCAGATGAGGCCCAGGTGAGGACCAGAGTTATCAGGTACACGTGAGGCCCCAGTGGGGATCAGAGGCAACAGGTCCATGTGAGGCCGGCTTGGGGACCATGGTCAACAGGTCTACTTGAGGCTCACGTGTGGACCACAGTAACCAGCTCCAGGTGAGTCCTCGGTGGTGACAAGAGTCACCACGTCCAGGTGAGGCCCAGGTGGGCACCAGGATCACCAGGTACAGGGGAGGCACTTGAAAGAACCAGAGTAAACAGTTCGAGGTCAGGTGCAGGTGGCAACCAGGGTCAGCAGGTCCAAGTAAGGCCAAAGTGGTGTCCACAGTCACTAGGGCACGGTGAGACCCAGAGTGGGACCAGAGTCACCTGGCCAATGTGAGGTCCAGTTGTGGAACTCAGTCACAGGGTCCCAATTTTGCCCAGTTCAGGACCATGGTCAACAGGGCCAGGTGATGCCCAGATGGGGACCGGAGTCCCCAAATCCAGGTGAAGCCCAGGTGGGGACCACAGTCACCAGATCCAGGGTAGTCTCGGGTGCAGACCAGAATCACCAGGTCCAAGTGAGGTGCAGGTGGCAACCACACTCACCAGGTCCCGGTGAGGCCCTGATGGGGACCAGAGTCACGAGGTACATGAGAAGCTAGAAACACTGCAGCCACCATGTCCACATTATGTCCATGTGGGATCGAGAATCACCAGTTACAGGTGAGGACCAGGTGGGGATCCGACTCACCATGTCCAGGTGAGACCCAGGTGGGAACCAGTGTCACCATGTCCAGGTGTGGCCCAGGTGAAGACCAGAGTTAATAGGTCCGGCTGGGTCACTGTTAGTGAACAGTGTAACCATATCCTGATGCTACCCAGGTGGGTACCAGAGACACCAGTTCCTGGTGAGGCCCAGGTGGGACCAGAGACATGAGGTCCAGATGAGGTCACGATGGGAACCACAGTCACCAGGTCAGGTGAGGCCATGCTTATGTCAGAGTCACCAATTACAGGTGAGGCCCAGGTGGAGCCAGTGTGACCTGGTACTGAAGAGGTCAAAGTCAGGACCAGAGTTACCAGGATCATGTCAGTCCCAGTGGGGAATAGAGTAACTATGTCCCCATGATGCCCAGGTAGAACCAGAGTCACCAGGTCCAGATGAGGCGCAGGTGGGGAGCATGTTCACTACGTCCCGGTGAGGCCCAGTTGAGGACCAGAGTCTCCAGGCCAATTTGAGGCCTAGATTGGTACCAGATTCACCTGGTCTAGGTGACGTCCAGATGGGGACCAGAGTCACCATGTCAGGCTGAGACCCAGAGGGGATCCAGAGTCACCATGTGCAGTTAGTCTCAGGTGTGGAACAGAGTATCCAGGTCATAATGTTCCACAGGTGAGGACCAGAGTCACCAGATCTGGGTGATGCCCAGTTAGGATGAGAGTCACCAGTTCCAGGTGAGGCCAAGAAGGTGTCCACAGCAATCAGGTCCAGGTGGGGAAGAAAGTCAACAGGACTGGGTAAGTCCCAGATGGGGACCAGATTCACCAGGTCAAGGTGATCCTCAGGTGTTGATCAGAGTTACAAATTCCGGGTGAGGACCCGGTAAGGACCAGATTCACCAGGTCCAAATGAGGCCCAGGTGGGGTCTATGTCACCAGGTATGGGTGAGGCACAGGTCTCAACCCCACTCACCAGGTCCGGGTGAAGCCAACCTGAAGGCCAGGGTCACCAGATCCAGGTGAGGCCCTAGTGGGGACCGGAGTCACCAGGTATATGTGAGTCCACAAGGATACCACAGTCACCAGGTCCAGGTGTGGTTTATGTGGGAACGAGAGTCACCAGGTCCAGGTGAGAACCATGTGGGGACCACAGTCACCAGGTCCACATTGAGGCCTAGGTGGGGGACCAGAATCATCAGGACAAGTTGAGGTAAAGTGAGGGGCAAATTCTCATGTCCAGGTGAGTCCCAGGTGGGGAACAGAGAAACCAGGTCCCATTGATGCCAGGTGGGAAAAGAGTCACAAGGTCCAGACGAGGCCTAATTGAGGAGTAGATTCACCGGGTCCTGTTGAAGCCCAGTTGAGGAGCAGTGTCCCCAGCTCCGGTTGAGTCCCAGAGGGGGACAAGAGTCACCCGGGCTGGTGATATGCAGGTGTTGACCAGAGTCACCACATCAGGGTGAGGCCCAGAGGGGACGAGAATCACTAGGTCCAGGTGAGGCCCCGATGTGGAACTGAGAAACCAGGTCCCATGATGCCCATATGAGGACCTGAGTCACCAGGTCCAGGTGAGGTCCCTGTGGGAACCAATCACCTCGTGCAGGTGAGACCCAGGTGGGACCACAGTCACCAGGTCCAGGTGAGGCCCAGGTATATAAGAGAGTATCCAGGTCCCAATGATGCCCAGGTAAGGACAAGAGTCAACAGGTCCAGGAGAGGCCCAAATATGGATCACAGTCATTGTGTTCCAGGTGAGTCCAGAAGGAGACCACAGGAACCAGGTCCAGGAGAGCCCCATATGGGAAGCAGAGCTACCAAATCCAGGTGAGGTCCAGGTGGGACCACAGTCACAAGGTCCAGATGAGGCGCAGGTGCCAACATAATTCACCAGGTCCAGGTGAGGCCCAGGTGGCGACCAGTCACCAGATCCAGGTGAGAACCATCTAAGGATCAGATTCACCAGGCACAAGTGAAGCACAAGGGGTGACCAGAGTCACCAGGTAAGAGTGAAGCCCAGAGGGGGAACCAGAGTAACCAGTTAAGTTTGAGGCCCAGAATGGTACCAGAGTTCCATGGTCAGAGTGAGACACAGGTGTGGAATAGAGTATCCAGGTCCCAATGATGCCTGGGTGAGGACCAGAGTCACTAAGCCATGCAGGCCCAGATGGGGAACAGAATCACTAAGTCCTCGTGAGGCATAGAATAAGACCACAGTCAGCAGTATCAGGTGAGCCGCTTGTGGGAACCAGAGCCACTCTATCCAGCTGAGTCCCAGGTACATGTGAGGCCCACTTGAGGACTAGATTCATCAGGTCGAATTGAGGCATAACTGGGGATAAGGGTCTCCAGGTCTGGATGTGGCCTACGTGGGGCAAGACTCAGCAGTTCTGAGTTAGGTCAAAGTGGGGACGAGAGACACCAGGTCCAGTTGAGGCCAAACTGAGGACCAGAGTCACCAGATCCAGGTGAGATCCATGCTGGAAAGAGAGTCAACAGGTCCAGGAGAGGTCCAGGTGGGGACCAGAGTCACGAGATCCAGGTGAAGTCCAGGTGAGGACCAGAGTCATCAGATCCAGGTGAAGCCCAGGTGGGGACCAGTGTCACTAGGTCCAGATGAGTCCCATGTGAGGACCAGATTTACCAGGTACACCTTGGCCCCGGTGGGGAACAGAGGCAACAGGTCCATGTGAGGCCGGCTTGGGAACCATGGACAACAGGTCGAATTCGGGCCCAGGTGTGGAACACAGTAAGCATGTCCAGGTGAGTCTCCGGCGGTGACAAGTGTCACCACGTCCAGGTGAGGCCCAGGTGGGGACCAGGACCACCAGGTCCAGGGGAGTCCCTTGAAAGAACCAGAGTCAACAGTTCGAGGTCAGGCGCAGGTGGCAACCAGGGTCAGCAGGTCTAAGTCAGGCCAAAGTGGGGTTCACAGTCACTAGGGCACGGTGAGACCCAGAGGGGGAACAGAGTCACCTGGTCCAGGTGAGGTCCAGTTGTGGAACACAGTCTCCGGGTCCCAAATTTTGCCCAGTTGAGGACCATGGTCAACAGGTCCAGGTGAGGCCCAGATGGAGACCGGGGTCCCCAAATCCAGGTGAATCCCAGGTGGGGACCACAGTCAGGAGATCCAGGGTAGTCTCAGGTGCAGACCAGAATCACCAGGTCCAGGTGAGGTGCAGGTGGCAACCACACTCACCAGGTCCCGGTGAGGCTCTGGTGAGGACCAGGGTCACGAGGTACATGAGAAGCTAGAAACACTGCAGCCACCAGGTCTACATGATTCCATGTGGGAACGAGAATCACCAGTTACAGGTGAGGACCAGGTGGGGATCCGACTTACAATGTCCAGGTGAGTACAATGTGGGAACCAGTGTTACCATGTCCAGGTGTGGCCCAGGTGAAGGCCAGAGTAAATAGGTCCCGCTGGGTCACTGTTCGTGAACAGTGTAACCATATCCTGATGCTACCCAGTTGAGTACCAGAGACACCAGGTCCTGGTGAGGCCCAGGTGGAGCCAGAGACATGAGTTTCAGGCGAGGTCCCGATGTGAACCACAGTCACCAGGTCAGGAGAGGCCATGCTTAGGATCAGAGTCACCAGTTACAGGTGAGGCCCAGGTGGAGCCAGAGTCACCTGGTAGAGAAGAGGCCAAAGTCAGGACCAGAGTCACCAGGTCAGGGTGAGGCCCAGAGAGGTTCCAGATTCATCATGTCCAGGTGAGGCTCAGGTGTGGAACAGAGTCACCAAGTACCAAAGATGCCCAAGTGAGGACCAGAGACACCAGATCTGAGTGACGCGCAGATAGGATCAGAGTCACCAGTTCCAGGTAAGGCCAAGAAAGAGTACACAGCAATCCGGTACAGGTGGGGAAAAAAGTCACCAGGACTGGGTGAGGCCCAGATGGGGACCAGATTCACCAGGTCCAGGTGAAGCGAGGTGGTGACCGGAGCTGGGAGGGGACTAGGTAAGGACCAGATTCACCAGGTAGAAGAGGCCCACGTGGGGACCTGTGTCCCCAGGTATGGGGGAGGCCCAGTTGGCTACCCCACTCACCAGGTCCAGGTGAGGCCAACCTGCAGGCCATGCAGAGGAACCATGTCCGATGATGCCCAAGTAGGGATCAGAGTTACCAAGTACAGGTGAAGCCAAGCTGCAGGCCATTCAGTGGAAACATGTACCGATGATGCCAAGGTAGGGACCAGAGTCACCAGGTCCAAATGAGGCCCAGATGGAGCATAATCACTAGGTCCAGGTGAGGCCCAGTTGAGGACCAGAGTCACCCGATCTGGTTGAGGCCTAGAGGGGTACCAGAATCACTTGGTCCAGGTGACATCCAGATGGGGAACAGAGTCACCAGGTCAGGTTCAGTTCCAGAGAGCTTCCAGAGTCAAGATGTCCAGGGGAGCCTCAGGTGTGGAACAGAGTAACCAGGTACAAATGATGCCCAGCTGAGGACCAGAGTTACCAGGTAAACGTGCGGCCCCGGTGGGGATAAGTGGCAACAGGTCCATGTGAGTCCGGCTTTGGGACCATGGTCAACAGGTCTACTCCAAGCCCAGGTGTGGAACACAGTAAGCAGGTCCAGGTGAGTCCCCGGTGGTGACAAGAGTCACCACGTCCTGATGAGGCCCAGGTGGGGACTAGGATCACCAGGTACAGGGGAGGCCCTTGAAAGAACCAGAGTCAACAGTTCGAGGTCAGGCGCAGGTGGCAACCAGCGTCAGCAGGTCCAAGTCAGGCCAACGTGGGGTTCACAGTCACTAGGGCAAGGTGAGACCCAGAGGGGGACCTGAGTCACCTGGTCCAGGTGAGGTCCAGTTATGGAACATAGTCACCGGGTCCCAATTTTGCCGAGTTGAGGACCATGGTCAACAGGGCCAGGTGAGGCCCAGTTGGGGACCGGAGTCCCCAAATCCAGGTGAAACCCAGGTGGGGACCACAGTCACCAGATCCAGGGTAGTCTCAGGTGCAGACCAGAATCACCAGGGCCAGGTGAGGTGCATTTGTAAACCACACTCACCAGGTCCCGGTGAGGCACTGGTGGGGACCAGAGTCACGAGGTACATTAGAAGCTAGATACACTACAGCCACCAGGTCCACGTGATGTCCATGTGGGAATAAGAATAACCAGTTACAGGTTAGGTCCAGGTGGAGATCCGACTCACCATGTCCAGGTGAGACCCAGGTGGGAACCAGTGTCACCATGTCCAGGTGTGGCCCAGGTGAAGACCAGAGTTAATAGGTCCGGCTGGGTCTCTGATAGTGAACAGTGTAATGATATCCTGATGCTACCCAGGTGGGTACCAGAGACACCAGGTCCTGGTGAGGCCCAGGTGGGACCAGAGACATGAGGTCCAGATGAGGTCACGATGGGAACCACATTCACCAGGTCAGGTGAGGCCATGCTTACGACAGAGTCACCAGTTACAGGTGAGGCCCACGTGGAGCCAGAGTCACGTGGCACAGAAGAGGCCAAAGTCAGGACCAGTGTTACCAAGATCAGGTCAGTCCCAGTGAGGAATAGAGTAACCATGTCCCGATGATGCCCAGGTAGTACAGAGTCACCAGGTCCAGATTAGGCGCAGTTAGGGAGGATATTCACTAGGTCCTGGTGAGGCCCAGTTGAGGACTAGAGTCACCAGGTCTAGTTGACCTTAGAGGGTACCAGATTCACCTGGTCTAGGTGATATCCAGATGGGGACCAGAGTCACCATGTCAGGGTGAGGCCCAGAGGGGATCCAGAGTCATCATGTCCAGGGGAGGCTCAGGTGTGGAACAGAGTATCCAGGTCATAATGGTCCACAGAGGAGGACCAGAGTCACCAGATCTGGATGAGGCCCAGTTAGTATCATCGTCACCAGTTCCAGGTGAGGCCAAGAAGGAGTCCACAGCAATCAGGTCCAGGTGGGGAACAAAGTCACCAGGACTGGGTAAGGCCCAGTAGGGGAGCCGATTCACCAGGTCCAGGTGATTCCCAGGAGATTACCAGAGTTACAACTTCCGGATGAGGACCAGGAAAGGACCAGATTCACCAGGTCCAAGTAGGCCCACGTGGGGACCTGTGTCACCCGGTATGGGTGAGTCCCAGGTGGCAACCCCACTCACCAGGTCCAGATGAGGCCAACCTGAAGGCAATGCAGAGGAACGGTGTCCTGATGATGCCCAGGTAGAGACCAGAGTTACCAGGTCCAGGTGAGTTCAACCTGCAGGCCATGTAGTGCAACCATATCTCAATGATACCCAGGTAGGGATTAGAGTCACCAGGTCCAAATGAGGCACAGATGGAGCATATTCACTAGGTCCAGGTAGGCCCAGTTGAGGACCAGAGTCACCAGATTTGGCTGAGGCATAGAGGGGTACCAGAATCACCTGGTCCAGATGACATCCAGATGGGGACCAGAGTCACCAGGTCAGGGTGAGGCCCAGAGAGGTTCCAGAGTCATCATGTCCAGGTGAGGCTCAGGTGTGGAACAGAGTCACCAGGTACCAAATATGCCCAGGTGAGGACCAGAGTCACAAGGTCTGGGTGACGCGCAGATAGGATCAGAGTCACCAGTTCCAGGTGAGGCCAAGAAAGAGTCCACAGCAATCAGGTCCAGGTGGGGAACAAAGTCATCAGGACTGGGTGAGGCCCAGATGGGGACCAGATTCACCAGGTCCAGGTGAGGCCCAGGTGGTGACCAGAGTCCCCGAGTCTGAGAGAGGACCTTGTAAGGACCAGATTCACTAGGTTCAAGAGGCCCAAGTGGGGACCTGAGTCACCAGGTATGGATGAGGTCCAGGTGGCAACCCCACTCACCAGGTCCAGGTGAGGCCAACCTGCAGGCCAGAGTCACCAGATCCAGGTGAGGCCCTAGTGGGGACCTGAGTCAAGAGGTATTTGTGAGTCTACAAGAACACCACAGTCACCAGGTCCAGGTGTGGGTCATGTGGGATCGAGAGTCACCAGGTCCAGGTGAGACCCAGGTGGGGATCACAGTCACCAGGTCCAGATTGAGGCCTAGGTGGGGGGACCAGAGTCATCAGGACCAGTTGAGGCCAAAGTGTGGAGCAAAGTTATCATGACCAGGTGAGACCCAGGTGGGAAACAGAGTAACAATGTCCCATTGATGCCAGGTGGGAAAAGTGTCGCAAGGTCCATAAGAAGCCTAAGTGAGGAGTAGATTCACCAGGTCCTGTTGAGGCCCAGCTGAGGACATGTGTCGCCAGCTCCGGGTGAGTCCCAGAGGGGGACCAGAGGTACCCGGTCCTGGTGATAACCAGGTGGGGACCAGAGTCACCAAGTCAGGGTCAGGCCCAGAGCGGGATGAGAATCTCTAGGTCCAGGTGAGGCCCCGATGTGGAACTGAGAAACCAGGTCCCATGATACCCATATGAGGACCTGAGTCACCAGGTCCAGGTGAGGTCCCTGTGGGAACCAGTCACCTCGTCCAGGTGAGGCACAGGTGGGACCACAGTCACCAGGTCCAGGTGAGGCCCAGGTATATAAGAGAGTATCCAGGTCCCAATGATGCCCAGGTAAGGACCAGAGTCAACAGGTCCAGGAGAGGCCCAAATATGGATCAGAGTCATTGTGTTCCAGGTGAGGCCAGATGGAGACCACAGGAACCAGGTCCAGGAGAGCCCCATATGGGAACCAGAGCTACCAGATCCAGGTGAGTTCCAGGTGGGTCACAGTCATAGGTCCAGGTGAGGCGCAGGTGGCAACAGGATTCACCAAGTCCAGGTGAGGCCCAGGTTGCGACCAGTCACCATCCATGTGCGGACCAGCTAAGGACCAGACACACCAGGCCCAGGTGAAGCCCAAGGGTCGAGCAGAGTCTCCAGGTAAGTGTGTGGTTCAGAGGCGAAACAGAGTAACCAGTTTAGTTTGTGGACCAGAATGGGACCAGAGGTCCGTGGTCAAAGTGAGTCCCATTTGTGATATAGAGTATCCAGGTCCCAATGATACCTGAGTGAGGACCAGAGTCACTAGGACCATGCAGTCCCAGATGGGGAACAGAATCACTATGTCCTGTTGAGGCATAAAATAAGACCACAGTCACCAGTATCAGGTGAGCCCCTTGTGGGAACCAGAGCCACTCTATCCAGCTGAGTCCCAGGTACATGTGAGGCCCACGTGAGGACCAGATTCATCAGGACGAATTGAGGAATAGCTGGGGACAAGAGTCACCAGGTCTGGGTGCCTAGTATGTGGGGTTAGATTCAGCAGTTCTGAGTTAGGTCAAAGTGGGCCCGAGAGACACCAGGTCCAGGAGAGGTCTAGGTGGGGACCAGAGTCACCAGATCCAGGTGAAGTCCAGGTGGGGACCAGAGTCACCAGATCCAGGTGGAGCCCAGGTGGGGAGCAGAGTCACTAGGTCCAGATGAGGCCCAGGTGAGGACAAGAGTTACGAGGTACACGTGAGGCCCCGGTGGGGATCAGAGGCAACAGGTCCATGTGAGGCCGGCTTGGGAACCATGGTCAACAGGTCCACTAGAGGCCCAGGTGTGGAACACAGTAAGCAGGTCCAGGTGAGTCCCCAGTGGTGACAAGAGTCACCACGTCCAGTTGAGGCCCAGTTGCGAACCAGGATCACCAGGTACAGGGGAGGCCCTTGAAAGAACCAGAGTCAACAGTTCGAGGTCAGGCGCAGGTTTCAACCAGGGTCAGCAGGGCCAAGTCAGGCCCAAGTGGGGTTCACAGTCACTAGGGCATGGTGACACCCAGAGGGAGAGCAGAGTCACGTGGTCCAGGTGAGGTCCAGTTGTGGAACACAGTCACCATGTCCCAATTTTGCCCAGTTGAGGACCATGTTCAACAGGGCCAGGTGAGGCCAAGATGGGGACCGGAGTCCCCAAATCCAGGTGAAGCCCAGGTGGGGACCACAGTTATCAGATCCAGGGTAGTCTCAGGTACAGACCAGAATGACCAGGTCCAGGTGAGGTGCAGGTGGCAACCACACTCATCAGGTCCCGGTGAGGCCCTGGTGGGGTCCAGAGTCACGAGGTACATGACAAACAAGAAACACTACAGCCACCAGGTCGACATGATGTCCATGTGCGAACGAGAATCACCAGTTACAGGTTAGGACCAGGTGGGGATCTGACTCACAATTTCCAGGTGAGACCCAGGTGGGAAGGAGTGTCACCATGTACAGGTGTGTCCCAGGTGAAGACCAGAGTTAGTAGGGCCGGCTGGTTCACTGTTAGTGAACAGTGTAACCATATTCTGATGCTACCCAGGTGGGTACCAGAGACCCCAGGTCCTGGTGAGGTCCAGGTGGAACCACAGTCACAGGGTCCACGTGAGGCGCAGGTGGCAACAGGATTCACCAAGTCCAGGTGAGGCCCAAGTGTCGACCAGTCACCAGATCCAGGTGTGGACCTGCTAAAGACCAGATTCACCAGGCCCAATGAAGCCAAAGGGGTGACCAGAATCACCAGGTAAGGGTGAGGCCCAGAGTGGGAACCAGAGTAACCAGTTTAGTTTGAGGCCCAGAATGGGACCAGAGGTCCCTGGTCAAAGTGAGGCCCAGGTGTGGAATAGAGTATCCAGGTCCCAGTGATGCCTGGGTGAGGACCAGAGTCAATAGGGCCATGCAGGCCCAGATGGGGAACAGAATCACTAGTTCCTGGTGAGGCACAGAATAAGACCACAGTCAGCAGTGTCAGATGAGCCCCTTGGGGGAACCAGAGCCACTCTATCCAACTGAGTCCCAGGTCCATGTGAGGCCCACGTGAGGAACAGATTCATCAGGTCGAATTGAGGTATAGCTGAGGAGAAGAGTCACCAGGTCTGGTGCGGCATATGTGGGGCAAAATTCAGCAGTTCTGAGTTAGGTCAAAGTGGGGACGAGAGACACAAGGTCCAGGTGAGGCCAAACTGAGGACCAGAGTCACCATATCCAGGTGAGGTCCATGTTGGAAAGAGAGTCACCAGGTCCAGGAGAGGTCCAAGTGGGGAACAGAGTCACCAGATCGAGGTGAAGCCCAGGTGGGGACCAGAGTCACTATGTCCAGATGAGGCCCAGGTGAGGACCAGAGTTACCAGGTACACGTGAAGCCCCGGTAGGGATCAGAGGCAACAGGTCCATGTGAGGCCGGCTTGGGGACCATGGTCAACAGGTTTACTTGAGGCCCAGGTGTGGAACACAGGAACCAGGTCCAGGTGAGTCCCCGGTGGTCACAAAGGTCACCATGTACAGATGAGACCCAGGTGGGGACCAGGATCACCAGGTACAGGGGAGGCCCTAAAAAGAACAGGAGTCAATAGTTTGTGGAAAGGCGCAGGTGGCAACCAGAGTCAGCAGGTCCAAGTCAGGCCAAAGTGGGGTTCACAATCACTAGGGTACGGTGAGACCCAGAGGGGGACCAGAGTCACCTGGTCCAGGTGAGGTCCAGTTGTGGAACACAGTCACCGGTTCCCAAATTTGCCCAGTTGCGGAGCATGGTCAAAGGGCCAGGTGAGCCCAAGATGGGGACCGGAGTCCCCAAATCCAGGTGAAACCCAGGTGGGGACCACAGTCACCAGATCCAGGGTAGTCCCAGGTGCAGACCAGAATCACCAGGTCCAGGTGAGGTGCAGGTGGCAACCACACTCACCAGGTCCCGGTGAGGCCCTAGTAGGGACCAGAGTCACGAGGTACATGAGAATCTAGAAACACTGCAGCCACCAGGTCCACATGATGTCCATGTGGGAATGAGAATCACCAGTTACAGGTGAGGACCAGGTGGGGATCTGACTCACCATGTCCAGGTGAGACCCAGGCGGGAACCAGTGTCACCATGTCCAGGTGTGGCCCAGGTGAAGGCCAGAGTAAATAGGTTCGGCTGGGTCACTGTTACTGACAGTGTAACCATATCCTGATGCTACCCAGGTGGGTACCAGAGACACCAGGTCCTGGTTAGGCCCAGGTGGGACCGGAGACATGAGGTCGAGGTGAGGTCCCGATGGGAACCACAGTCACCAGGTCAGGTGAGGCCATGCATAGGATCAGAGTCACCAGTTACAGGTGAGGCCCAGGTGGAGCCAGAATCACCTGGTACAGAAGAGGCCAAAGTCAGGACCAGAGTTACCAGGATCAGGTCAGTCCCATTGGGGAGTAGAGTAACCATGTCCCGATGATGCCCAGGTAGAACCATAGTCACCAGGTCCAAATGACGCGCAGGTGTGGAGCATGTTCACTAGGTTTCGGTGAGGCCCAGTTGAGGACCAGAGTCACCAAGTCAAGTTGAGGCCTATAGGGGTACCATTATCAATGGTTCAGGTGACATCCAGATGGGGACCAGAGTCACCAGGTCAGGGTGAGCCCCAGAGAGGTTCCTGAATCATAATGTCGAGGGGAGCCTCTGGTGTGGAACAGAGTATCCAGGTCATAATTGTCCACAGGTGAGGACCAAAGTGACCAGATCTGGGTGACGCGCAGATAGGATCAGAGTCACCAGTTCCAGGTGAGGCCAAAAAAGGGTCCACAGCAATCAGGTCCAGGTGGGGAACAAAGTCACCAGGAATGGGTGAGGCCCAGATGGGGACCAGATTCACCAGGTCCACGTGATTCCCAGGTGGTGACCAGACTTACCAATTCCGGGTGAGGACCAGGTAAGGACCAGATTCACCAGGGCCAAATGAGGCCCACGTGGGGACCTGTGTCACCATGCCTGGGTGAGGCCCAGGTGGCAACCCCACTCCCCAGGTCCAGGTAAGGCCAACCTGCAGGCCATGCAGAGGGAACATGTCCCGATAATGCCCAGGTAGAGCCTACAATTTCCAAGTCCCGGTGAGTCCAACCTGCTGGCCATGCAGTCGAACTATGTCCCGATGATGCCCAGGTAGGTACCAGAGTCACCAGGTCCAAATGAGGCCCAGATGGAGCATATTCACTAGGTCCAGCTGAGGCCCAGTTGAGTACCACTGTCACCAGATCTGGTTGAGGCCTAGAGGGGTACCAGAATCACCTGGTCTAGGTGTCATCAAGATGGGGACCAGAGTCACCAAGACAGCGTGAGGCCCAGAGAGGTTTCAGAGTCATCATGTCCAGGTGAGGCTCAGGTGTTGAACAGAGTCACCAGGTACCAATGATGCCCAGGTGAGGACTAGAGTCACCAGGTCTGTGTGACGCGCAGATAGGATCAGAGTCACCAGTTCCAGGTGAGGCCAAGTATGAGTCCACAGCAATCGGGTCCAGGTGGGGAACAAAGTCACCAGGACTGGGTGAGGCCCAGATGGGGATCAGAGTCACCAGGTCCAGGTGAGGCCCAGGTGGTGACCAGAGTCCCCGGGTCTGGGAGACGACCAGGTAAGGACCAGATTCACCAGGTCCAAGAGGCCCACGTGGGGACCTGAGTCACCAGGTATGGGTGAGTCTGAGGTGGCAACCCCACTCACCAGGTCCAGGTGAGGCCAGCCTGCAGGCCAGAGTCACCAGATCCAGGTGAGGCCCTAGTGGGGACGGGAGTCACAAGGTAAATGTGAGTCTACAAGAACACCACAGTCACCAGGTCCAGGTGTGGTTGATGTGGGAACGGGAGTCACCAGGTCCAGCTGAGACCCAGTTGGGGACGACAGTCACCAGGTCCAGATTTAGGCCTAGGTTGGAGGATGAGATTCTTCAGGACCAGTTGAGGCCAAAGTGTGCAGCAAAGTTATCATGTCCAGGTGAGGCCCAGGAGGGAACAGAGTAACCATGTCCCATTGATGCCAGGTGGAAAAAGAGTCACAAGGTCCAGACGAAGCCTAAGTTTGGAGTAGATTCACCAGGTCCTGTTGAGGCCCAGCTGAGGACCAGTGTCCCCAGCTTCGGGTGCGTCACCCGGTTCTGGTGATATCCAGGTGGGGACCAGAATTACCACGTCAGGGTGAGGCCCAGAGGGGGACGAGAATCACTAGGTCCAGGTGAGGCCCCGATGTGGAACTGAGAAACCAGGTCCCAAGATGCCCATAGGAGGACCTGAGTCACCAGGTCCAGGTGATGTCCCTGTGGGAACCAGTCACCCCGTCCAGGAGAGGCCCAGGTGGGACCACAGTCACCAGGTCCAGGTGAGGCCCAGGTGTGACCACAGTGAACAGGTCCAGGTGAGGCCCAGGGATATAAGAGAGTATCCAGGTCCCAATGATGCCCAATTACTTACCAGAGACAACAGGTCCTGGAGAGGCCCAAATATGGATCAGAGTCATTGTGTTCCAGGTGAGGCCAGATGGAGACCACAGGACCCAGGTCCAGGAGAGCCCCATATGGGAACCAGAGCCACCAGATCCAGGTGAGGTCCAGGTGGGACCACAGTCTCAAGGTCCAGGTGAGGCGCAGGTGGCAACAGGATTCACCAGTTACAGGTGAGGCCCAGGTGGAGCCAGAGTCACCTGGTACAGAAGAGGCCAAAGTCAGGACCAGAGTTACCAGCATCAGGTCAGTCCCAGTGTGGAATAGAGTAACCATGTCCCGATGATGCCCAGGTAGAACCAGAGTGACCAGGTCCAGATGAGGTGCAGGTGGGGAGCATATTCACTAGGTCCCGGTTAGGTCAAGTTGAGGACCAGAGTCACCAGGTCTAGTTGAGGCCTAGAGGGGTACCGGATTCACCTGGTCTAGGTGACATCCAGATGGGGACCAGAGTCACCATGTCAGGCTGAGGCCCAAAGGGGATCCAGATTCATCATGTCCAGGTGAGGCTCACGTGTGGAACAGAGTATCCAGGTCATAATGGTCCATAGGTGAGGACCGGAGTCACCAAATCTGGGTGAGGCCCAGTTAGGATCAGAGTCACTAGTTCCAGGTGAGGTCCAAGAAGGAGTACAGAGCAATCAGGTCCAGGTGGGAACAAAGTCACCTGGACTGGATGAGGCCCAATGGGGACGAGAATCACAATGTC
This sequence comes from Canis aureus, assembly GCF_053574225.1. Taxonomy (NCBI): domain Eukaryota; kingdom Metazoa; phylum Chordata; class Mammalia; order Carnivora; family Canidae; genus Canis; species Canis aureus. The sequence continues at coordinate 501,962 of NW_027554432.1, read as the reverse complement.
CAGGTGATTCCCAGGTGATGACCAGAGTTACCAGTTCCGGGTGAGGACAAGGGAAGGACCAAATTCACCACGTCCAAGTGAGGCCCACGTGGGGACCTGTGTCACCAGGTATTGGTGAGCCCCAGGTGGCAACCCCACTCACTAGGTCCAGGTGAGGCCAACCTGGAGGCCATGCAGAGGAACCGTGTCCCGATGATGCCCAGGTAGGGACCAGAGTTACCAGGTCCAGCTGAGGCCAACCTACAGGCCATGCAGTGGATCAATGTCCCGATGATGCCCAGGTAGGGAACAGAGTCACCAGGTCCAAATAAGGCCCAGATGGAGCATATTCAATAGGTCCAGGTGAGGCCCAGTTGAGGACCAGTGTCACCAGAACTGGTTGAGGCTGAGAGGGGTACCAGAATCACCTGGTCCAGGTGACATCCAGATGGAGACCAGAGACACCAGGTCAGGGTTAGGCCCAGAGTGGTTCGAGAGTCCAGAGCCTCATGTCCAGGTGAGGATCAGGTGTGGAACTGAGTCACCAGGTACCAATGATGCCCAGGTGAGGACCAGAGTCACCAGGTCTGGGTGACGCGCAGATAGGATCAGAGTCACCAGGTCCAGGTGAGGCCATGAAAGTCCACAGCAATCAGGTCAAGGTGGGGAACAAAATCACCAGGACTGAGTGAGGCCCAGATGGGGAACGGATTCACCAGGTCCAGGTGAGGCCCAGGTGGTGACCAGAGTCCCCGGGTCTGGGAGAGGACCAGGTAAGGACCAGATTCACCAGGTCCAATAGGCCCACGTGGAGACCTCAGTAACCAAGTATGGGTGAGTCCCAAGTGGCATCCCCACTAACCAGGTCCATGTGAGGCCAACCTGCAGGCCAAGTCACCCGATTCACGTGAGGCCCTAGTGGGGACTGGAGTCACCAGTTAAAAGTGATTCTACAAGAACAACACAGTCACCAGATCCAGGTGAGGTCCATGTTGGAAAGAGAGTCACCAGGTCCACGAGAGGTCCACGTGGGGACCAGAGTCACCAGATCCAGGTGAAGCCCAGGTGGGGACCAGAGTCACTAGGTCCAGTTGAGGCCCAGGTGAGGATCAGAGTTACCAGATACACGTGAGCACCCGGCGGGGATCAGAGCCAAAAGGTCCACGTGAGGACGGCTTGGGACCATGGTCAAGAGGTGTACTTGAGGCCCAGGTGTGGAACACAGTAATCATGTCCAGGTGAGTCCCCAGTGGTGACAAGAGTCACCACGTCCAGTTGAGGCCCAATTGGAGACCAGGATCACCAGGTACAGGGGAGGCCCTTGAGAGAACCAAAGTCAACAGTTCGAGGTCAGGCGCAGGTGGCAACCAGGGTCAGCAGGTCCAAGTCAGGCCAAAGTGGGGTTCACAGTCACTAGGGCACAGTGAGACCCAGAGGGGGACCAGAGTCACCTGGTCCAGGTGAGGTCCAGTTGTGGAACACAGTCACCGGGTCCCAATTTTGCCCAGTTGAGGACCATGGTCAACAGGGCCAGGTAAGACCCAGATGGGGACCAGAGTCCCCAAATCCAGGTGAAGCCCAGGTGGGGACCAGAGTCACCAGATCCAGGTGAAGCCCAGGTGGGGACCACAGTCACCAGATCCAGGGTAGTCTCAGGTGCAGACCAGAATCACCGGGTCCTGGTGAGGTGCAGGTGGCAACCACACTCACCAGGTCCCGGTGAGGTCCTGGTGGGGACCAGAGTCACGAGGTACATGAGAAGCTAGAAACACTGCAGCCACCAGGTCCACATGATGTCCATGTGGGAACGAGAATCACCAGTTTTAGGTGAGGTCCAGGTGGGGATCCGACTCACCCTGTCCAGTTGAGACCCAGGTGGGAATCAGTGTCACCATGACCAGGTGTGGCCCCAGGTGAAGACCAGAGTTAATAGGTCCGGCTGGTTCACTGTTAGTGAACTGTGTAACCATATCCTGAAGCTACCCAGGTGGATACAAGAGACACCATGTCCTGTTGAGGCCCAGGAGGGACCAGAGATATGAGGTCCAGATGAGGTCCCGATGGGAACCACAGTCACCAGGTCAGGTGAGGCCATGCTTAGGATCAGAGTCACCAGTTACAGGTGAGGCCCATGTTGAGCCAGAGTCACCTGGTACAGAAGAGGCCAAAGTCAGGACCAGAGTTACCAGGATCAGGTCAGTCCCAGTGGGGAATAGAGTAACCATGTCCCGATGATGCCCAGGTAGAACCAGAGTCACCGGTCCAGATGAAGCACAGGTGGGGAGCATGTTCACTAGGTCCCGGTGAGGCCCAGTTGAGGACCAGAGTCACCAGGTCAAGTTGAGGCCAAGAGGGGTACCAGATTCACCTGGTCTAGGTGACTTCCAGATGGGGACCAGAGTCACCATGTCATAGTGAGGCCCAGAGAGGTTCCAGAGTCATCATGTCCAGGTGAAGCTCAGGTGTGGAACAGAGTATCCAGGTCATAATGGTCCACAGGTGAGGAAAGGAGTCACCAGATCTGGGTGAGGACCAGTTAGGTTCAGAGTCACCAGTTCCAGGTGAGGTCAAAAAAGGGTCCACAGCAATCAGGTCCAGGTGGGGAACAAAGTCACCAGGACTCGGTGAGGCCCAGATGGGGACCAGATTCACCAGGTCCACGTGATTCCCAGGTGGTGACCAGACTTACCAATTCCGGGTGAGGACCAGGTAAGTACCAGATTCACCAGGTCAAATGAGGCCCATGTGGGGACCTGTGTCACCATGCATGGGTGAGGCCCAGGTGGCAACCCCACTCCCCAGGTCCAGGTAAGGCCAACCTGCAGGCCATGCAGAGGAACCATGTCCCCATAATGCCCAGGTAGAGCCTAGAGTTTCCAGGTCCAGGTGAGTCCAACCTGCTGGCCATGCAGTCGAACTATGTCCCGATGATGCCCAGGTAGGGACCAGAGTCACCAGGTCCAAATGAGGCCCAGATGAAGCATACTCACTAGGTCCAGCTGAGGCCCAGTTGAGGACCAGTGTCAACAGATCTGGTTGAGGCCTAGAGGGATACCAGAATCACCTGGTCTCGGTGTCATCAAGATGGGGACCAGAGTCACGAAGACAGCGTGAGGCCCAGAGAGGTTCCAGAGTCATCATGTCCAGGTGAGGCTCAGGTGTTGAACAGAGTCACCAGGTACCAATGATGACCAGGTGAGGACCCGAGTCACCAGGTCTGTGTGACGCGCAGATAGGATCAGAGTCACCAGTTCCAGGTTAGGCCAAGTATGATTCCACAGCAATCGGGTCCAGGTGGTGAACAAAGTCACCAGGACTGGGTAGGCCCAGATGGGGATCAGAGTCACCAGGTACAGGTGAGGCCCAGGTGGTGACCAGAGTCCCCGGTTCTGGGAGATGACCAGGTAAGGACCAGATTCACCAGGTCCAAGAGGACCACGTGGGGACCTGAGTCACCAGGTATGGGTGAGTCCGAGGTGGCAACCCCACTCACCAGGTCCAGGTGAGGCCAGCCTGCAGGCCAGAGTCACCAGATCCAGGTGAGGCCCTAGTGGGGACGGGAGTCACAAGGTAAATGTGAGTCTACAAGAACACGACAGTCACCAGGTCCAGGTGTGGTTCATGTGGGAACGGGAGTCACCAGGTCCAGCTGAGAACCAGTTGGGGACGACAGTCACCAGGTCCATATTGAGGCCTAGGTTGTGGGACGAGAGTCATCAGGACCAGTTGAGGCCAAAGTGTGCAGCAAAGTTATCATGTCCAGGTGAGGCCCAGGTGGGGCACAGAGTAACAATGTCCCATTGATGCCAGGTGGGAAAAGAGTGACAAGGTTCAGATGAAGCCTAAGTTTGGAGTAGATTCACCAGGTCCTGTTGAGGCCCAGCAGAGGACCAGTGTCCCCAGCTTCGAGTATGTCACCCGGTTCTGATGATATCCAGGTGGGGACCAGAGTCACCACGTCAGGGTGAGGCCCAGAGGGGGACGAGAATCACTAGGTCCAGATGAGACCCCGATGTGGAACTGAGAACCCTGGTCCCATTTTGCCCATATGAGGACCTGAGTCACCAGGTCCAGGTGAGGTCCCTGTGGGAACCAGTCACCTAGTCCAGGTGAGGCCCAGGTGGGACCACAGTCACGAGGTCCAGGTGAGGCCCAGGTATATAGAGAGTATCCAGGTCCCAATGATGCCCAGGTAAGGACCAGAGTCAACAGGTCCCGGAGAGGACCAAATATGGATCAGAGTCATTGTGTTCCAGGTGAGGCCAGATGGAGACCACAGGAACCAGGTCCAGGAGAGCCCCGTATGGGAACCAGAACCACCATATACAGGTGATGTCCAGGATGGACCACAGTCACAAGGTCCAGGTGAGGCGCAGGTGGCAACAAGATTCACCAAGTCCAGGTGAGGCCCAGGTGGCCACCAGTCACCAGATCTAGATGCGGACCAGCTAAGGACCAGATTCACCAGGCCCAAGTGAAGCCCAAGGGGTGACCAGAGTCACCAGGTAAGGGTGAGGCCCCGAGGGGGAACCAGAGTAACCAGTTTAGTTTGAGGCCCAGAATGGGACCAGAGGTCCCTGGTCAAAGTGAGGCCCAGTTGTGTAATAGAGTATCCAGGTCCCAATGATGCCTGGGTGAGGACCAGAGTCACTAGGGCCATGCAGGCTCAGTTGGGGAACAGAATCACTAGGTCCTGGTGAGGCATAGAATAAGACCACAATCACCAGTATCAGGTGTGCCCCTTGTGGGAACCAGTGCCACTCTATCCAGCTGAGTCCCAGGTCCCTGTGAGCCCCACGTCATGACCAGATTCATCAGGTCGAATTGAGGCATAGCTGGAGACAAGAGTCACCAGGTCTGGGTGCGGCCTAGGTGGGGCAAGATTTAGCAGTTCTGAGTTAAGTCAAAGTGTGTACGAGAGACACCAGGTCCAGGTGAGGCCAAATTGAGGACCAGAGTCACCAGATGCAGGTGAGGTCCATGTTGGAAAGAGAGTCACCAGGTCCAGGAGAGGTCCAGGTGGGGACCAGAGTCACCAGATCCAGGTGAAGCCCAGGTGGGGACCAGAGTCACTAGGTCCAGTTGAGGCCCAGGTGAGGATCAGAGTTACCAGATACACGTGAGCCCCCGGCGGGGATCAGAGCCAAAGGACCACGTGAGGCCGGCTTGGGACCATGATCAAGAAGTGTACTTGAGGCCCAGGTGTGGAACACAGTAATCAGGTCCAGTTGAGTCCCCAGTGGTGACAAGGGTCACCACGTCCAGTTGAGGCCCAATTGGGGACCAGGATCAAAAGGTACAGGGTAGGCCTTTGAGAGAACCAGAGTCAACAGTTTGAGGTCAGGCGCAGGTGGCAACCACGGTCAGCAGGTCCAAGTCAGGCCAAAGTGTGGTTCACAGTCACTAGGGCACAGTGAGACCCAGAGGGGGACCAGAGTCACCTTGTCCAGGTGAGGTCCAGTTGTGGATTACAGTCACCGGGTCCCAATTTTGCCCAGTTGAGGACCATGGTCAACAGGGCCAGGTGAGCCCCAGATGGGGACCAGAGTCCCCAAATCCAGGTGAAGCCCAGGTGGGGACCACAGTCACCAGATCCTGGGTAGTCTCAGGTGCAGACCAGAATCAACAGGTCCAGGTGAGTTGCAGGTGGCAACCACACTCACCAGGTCCCCGTTAGGCCCTGGTGGGGACCAGAGTAACGAGGTACATGAGAAGCTAGAAACATTGCAGCCACCAGGTCCACATGATGTCCATGTGGGAAGGAGAATCACCAGTTACAGGGGAGTACCATTTGTGGATCCGACTCACCATGTCGAGGTGAGACCCAGGTGGGAACCAGTGTCAACATGTCCAGCTGTGGCCCAGGTGAAGACCAGAGTTAATAGGTCCGGATGGGTCACTGTTAGTGAACAGTGTAACCGTATCCTGATGCTACCCAGGTGGGTACAAGAGACACCAGGTCCTGGTGAGGCTCAGGTGGGACCAGAGACATGAGGTCCAGGTGATATCCCATGGAAACCAGAGTCACCAGGTCAGGTGAGGCCACGCTTAGAATCAGAATCACCAGTTACCGGTGAAACCAAGGTGGACCCAGAGTCACCTGGTACAGAAGAGGCCAAATCAGGACCAGAGTTACCAGGATCAGGTCAGTCACATTGGGGAATACAATAACCATGTCCCGATGATGCCCAGGTAGAACCAGAGTCACCAGGTCCAGATGAGGCACAGTTGGATAGCATATCCACTAGGTCCCCGTGAGGCCCAGGTGAGGACCAGAGTCACCAGGTCTAGTTGAGGCCTAGAGGGGTACCATATTCACCTGGTCTAGGTGACATCCAGATGGGAACCAGAGTCACCACGTCAGCGTGAGGCCCAGAGGGGATCCAGAGTCATCATGTCCAGGTGAGGCTCAAGTGTGGAACAGAGTCACCAGGTATCAAAGATGCCCAGGTGAGGACCAGAGTCACCAGGTCTGGGTGACGCGAAGATAGGATCAGAGTCACCAGTTCCAGGTGAGGCCAAGAAAGAGTCCACAGCAATCAGGTCCAGGTGGGGAACAAAGTCCCAAGGACAGGGTGAGGCCCAGATGGGGACCAGATTCACCAGGTCCAGGTGATTCCCAGGTGGTGACCAGAGTTACGAGTTCCGGGTTAGGACCAGGTAAGGACCAGATTCACCAGGTCCAAGGGAGGCCCACGTGGGGACCTGTGTCTCCAGGCAACGGTGAGGCCCAGGAGACAACCCCTCTCACCAGGTCCAGGTGAGGCCAACCTGCAGGCCATGGAGAGGAACCATGTCCTGATGATGCCCAGGTAGGGACTAGAGTTCTCAGGTCCAGGTGAGGCCTACCTGCAGGCCATGCAGTGGAACATGTCCCGATGATGCCCAGGTAGGAACCAGATTTACCAGGTCTAGGTGAGGCTAACCTGCAGGACAAGCAATGGAACCATGTCCCGATAATGCCCAGGTAGGGATCAGAGTCACCAGGTCCAAATGAGGGCCAGATGGAGCATATTCACTAGGTGTATGTGAGGCCCAGTTGAGGATCACAGTCACCAGATATGGTTGAGGCCTAGAGGGGTACCAGAATCAACTGGACCAGGTGACATCCAAATGGGGACCAGAGTCACCAGGTCAGGGTGAGGCCTAGAGTAGTTCCAGAGTCATCATGTACAGGTGAGGCTCAGGTGTGGAACAGAGTCACCAGGTACCAAAGATGCCCAGGTGAGGACCAGAGTCACAAGATCTGGGTGACGCGCAGATGGGATCACTGTCACCAGTTCCAGGTGAGGCCAAGAAAGAGTCCACAGCAATCAGGTCCAGGTGGGGAACAAAGTCACCAGGACTGGGTGAGTCCCAGCGGGGGACCAGATTCACCAGGTCCAGGTGAGGCCCAGGTGGTGACCAGAGTCCCCGGGTCTGGGAGAGGACCAGGTAAGGACCAGATTCACCAGGTCCAAGAGGCCCACGTGGGGACCTTGTTCATCAGGTATGGGTGAGTCCCAGGTGTCAACCACACTCACCAGGTCCAGGTGAGGCCAGCCTGTAGGCCTTGCAGAGGAACCGTGTCCCGATGATGCCCAGGAAGGGACCAGAGTTACCAGGTCCAGGTGAGGCCAACCTGCAGGCCATGCAGTGGAAACATGTCCCGATGGTGCCCCGGTAGGGCCCAGAGTAACCAGGTCCTGGTGAGTCGAACCTGCAGGCCATGCAGTGGAATCATGTCCCGATGATGCCCAGGTAGGGAACAGAATTACCAGGTCCAGGTGATGCCAACCTGCAGTTCATGCAGTGGAACCATGTCCCGATGATGCCCAGGTGAGGAACAGAGTCACCAGGTCTAGGGGGTGCGCAGATAAGATCAGAGTCACCATTTCCAGGTGAGGCCAAGAAAGAGTCCACAGCAATCAGGTCCAGGTGGGGAACAAAGTCACCAGGACTGGGTGAGTCCCAGATGGGGACCAGATACACCAGGTCCAGGTTAGGCCCAGTTGGGGACCAGAGTCCCCGGGTCTGGGATAGGACCAGATAAGGACCAGATTCACCAGGTCCAAGATGCCCACGTGGGACCTGAGTCACCAGGTATGGGTGAGGCCCAGGTGGCAACCGCACTCCCCAGGTCCAGGTGAGGCCCACCTGCAGGCCAGAGTCACCAGATCCATGTGAGGACCAAGTGGGGACCGGAGTCACCAGGTAAATATGAGTCTACAAGAACACCACAGTCACCAGTGCCAGGTGTGGTTCATGTGGGAACCAGAGTCACCAGTCCAGATGAGACCAAGCTGGGGACCAGAGTCACCAGGTCCAGATTGAGGCCTAGGTGGGGGGACCAGAGTCATCAGGACCAGTTGAGGCCAAAGTGTGGAGCAAAGTTATCATGTCCAGGTGAGGCCCAGGTGGGGAACAGAGTAACCATGTCCCAATGATGCCAGGTGGGAAAAGAGTCACAAGTTCTAGACGAGGCCAAAGTGAGGAGTAGATTCACCAGGTCCTTTTGAGGACCAGTTGAGGACCACTGTCCCCAGCTCCAGGTGAGTCCCAGAGGGGGACCAGAGTCACCCGTTTCTGGTGATATATAGGTGAGGACCAGAGTCACCACGTCACGGTGAAGCCCAGAGGGGGACGAGAATCACTAGGACTAGGTGAAGCCCCGATGTGGAACTGAGAAACTAGGTGAATGATGCCCATATGAGGACCTGAGTCACCAGATCCAGGTGAGGTCCCTGTGGGAACCAGTCACCACGTCCAGGTGAGGCCCAGGTGGGACCACAGTCACCAGGTCCAGGTGAGGCCCAGGTATATAAGAGAGTATCATGGTCACAATGATGCCCAAGTAAGGACCAGGGTCAACAGGTCCAGATGAGGCGCAGGTGGAAACATATTCACTAGCTTCCGGTGATGCCCAGTTGAGGACCAGAGTCACCAGGTCTAGTTGAGGCCTAGAGGGGTTCCAGATTCACCTGGTCTAGGTGACATCCAGATGGGGACCAGAGTCACCATGTCAGGGTGAGGCCCAGAGGGGATCCAGAGTCATTATGTGCAGGTGAGGCTCAGTCGTGGAACAGAGTATCCAGGTCATAATGGTCCACAGGTGAAGACCAGAGTCAACAGATCGGGGTGAGGCCCAGTTAGGATCAGAGTCAGCAGTTCCAGGTGAGGCCAAGGAGTCCACAGCAATCAGGTCCAGGTGGGGAACAAAGAAACCAGGACCTGGTGAGGCACAGATGGGGACCAGATTCACCAGGTCCAGGTGAGGCCCAGGTGGTGACCAGGGTTACCAGTTCCGGGTGACGATAAGGTAAGGACCAGATTCACCAGGTCCAATTTAGGCCCACGTGGAGACCTATGTCACCAGGTATGGGTGAGGCCCAGGTGGCAACCCTACTCACCAGGTCCAGGTGAGGCCAACCTGCAGGCCATGCAAAGGAACATGTCCCGATGATGCCCAGGTAGGGACCAGATTTACCAGGTCCAGGTGAGGCCTACCTGCAGGCCATACAGTGGAACCATGTTCCGATGATGCCCAGGTAGGGACCAGAGTCACCAGATCCAAATGAGGCCCACATGGAGCATATTCACTAGTTCCAGGTGAGGCCCAGTTGAGGACCAGAGTCACCAGATCTGGTTGAGGCATAGAAGGGTACCAGAATCACCTGGTCCAGGTGACATCCAGATGGGGACCAGAGTCACCAGGTGAGGGTGAGGCCCAGAGAGGTTCCAGAGTCATCATGTCCCGGTGAGGCTCAGGTGTGGAACAGAGTCACCAGGTACTAATGATGCCCAGGTGAGGACCAGAGTCACGAGGTCTGGGTGACGCGCAGATAAGATCAGAGTGAAGACTTCCAAGTGAGGCCAAGAAAGAGTCCAGAGCAATCAGGTCCAGGTGGGGAACAAAGTCACCAGGACTGGGTGAGACCCAGATGGGGACCAGATTCACCAGATCCAGGTGAGGCTCAGGTGGCGACCAGAGTCCCCGCGTCTGGGAGAGGACCAGTTGAGGATCAGATTCACCAGGTCCAAGAGGCCCACGTGGTGACCTGAGTCACAAGGTATGGGTGAGGCCCAGGTGTCAACCCCACTCACCAAGTCCAGGTGAGGCCAAGCTGCAGGCCAGAGTCACCAGATCCAGGTGAGGCCCTTGAGGGGACCGTAGACACCAGGTAAATGTGAGTCTACAAGAACACCACAGTCACCAGGTCCAGGTGTGGTTAATGTGGGAATGAGTGTCACCAGGACCAGGTGAGACCCAGGTGCGGAACACAGTCACCAGGTCCAGAATGAGGCCTAGGTGCGGGAACCAGAGTTATCAGGACCAGCTGAGGCCAAAGTGTGGAGCAAAGTTATCATGTCCAGGTGAGGCCCAGGTGGGGAACAGAGTAACCATGTCCCATTGATGCCAGGTGGGAAAAGAGTCACAAGGTTCAGACGAAGACTAAGTGAGGATTAGATTAACCACGTCTTGTTGAGGCCCAGTTGAGGGCCAGTGTCCTCAGCTCCAGGTGATTCCCAGAGGGGGACCAGAGTCACCCGGTTCGGGTGATATCCAGGTGGGGATCAGAGTCACCACGTCAGGGTGAGGCCCAGAGGGGGACGAGAATCACTAGGTCCATGTGAGGCCCCGATGTGGAACTGAGGATCCAGGTCCCATGATGCCCATACGAGGACCTGAGTCACCAGGTCCAGGTGAGGTCCCTGTGGGAACCAGTCACCTCGTCCAGGTGAAGCCCAGGTGGGACCAGAGTCACCAGTTCCAGGTGAGGCCCAGGTATATAAGAGAGTATCCAGGTCACAATAATGCCAAGGTAAGGACCAGAGTCAACAGGTCCAGGAGAGGCCCAAATATGGATCACAGTCATTGTGTTACAGGTGAGGCCAGATGGAGACCACAGGAACCAGGTCCAGGAGAGCCCCATATGGGAATCAGAGCCACCAGATCCAGGTGAGGTCCAGGTGGGACCACAGTCACAAGGTCCATTAGAGGCGCAGGTGGCAACAGGATTCACCAAGACCAGGTGAGTCCCAGGTGGCGACCAGTCACCAAATCCAGGTGTGGACCAGCTAAGGACCAGATTCACCAGGCCCAAGTGAAGCCCAAGGGGTGACCAGAGTCACCAGGTAAGGGTGAGTCCCAGAGGGGGAACCAGAGTAACCATTTTAGTTTGAGGCCCAGAATGGGACCAGAGGTCCCTGGTCAAAGTGAGGCCCAGGTGTGGAATAGAGTATCTAGGTCCCAATGATGCCTGGGTGAGGACCAGTGTCACTAGGGCCATGGAGGCCCAGATGGGGAACAGAATCACTAGGTCCTGGTGAGGCATAGAATAAGACAACAGTCACCAGTATCAGGTGAGCCCCTTGTGGGAACCAGAACCACTGTATCCAGCTGAGTCCCAGGTCCATGTGAGGCCCACGTGAGGACCAGATTCATCAGGTCGAATTGAGGCATAGATCGGGACAAGAGTCACCAGGTCTGGGTGGGGCCAGGTGGGCAAGATGCAGCAGTTCTGAGTTAGGTCAATGGGGGGACGAGAGACACGATGTCCAGGTGAGGCCAAACTGAGTACCCGAGTCACCAGATCCAGGTGAGGTCCATATTGGAAAGAGAGTCACCAGGTCCAGGAGAATCCCCGGTGGTGACAAGAGTCACCACGTCATGTGAGGCCCAGGTGGGGACCAGGATCACCAGGTACAGGGGAGGCCCTTGAAAGAACAAGAGTCAACAGTTCGAGGTCAGGCGCAGGTGGCAACCAGGGTCAGAAGTTCCAAGTCAGGCCAAAGTGGGGTCACAGTCACTAGGGAACGGTGAGACACAGAGGGGGCCAGAGTCACGTGGTCCAGGTGAGGTCCACTTGTGGAACACAGTCACCGGGTCCCAATTTTGCTCAGTCAAGGACCATGGTCAACAGGGCCAGGTGAGACCCAGATGGGGACCGGAGTCTCCAAATCCAGGTGAAGCCTAGGTGGGGACCACAGTCACCAGATCCAGGGTAGTCTCGGGTACAGACCAGAATCACCTGGTCCAGGTGAGGTGCAGGTGGCAACCACTCTCACCAGGTCCCGGTGAGGCCCTGGTTGGGACGAGCGTCACGAGGTACATGAGAAGCTAGAAACACTACAGCCACCAGGTCCACATGATGTCCATGTGGAAAGGAGAATCAGCAGTTACAGGTGAGGACCAGGTGGGGATCCGACTCACCATGTCCAGGTGAGACCCAGGTGGGAACCAGTGTCACCATGTCCAGATGTGGCCCAGGTGAAGACTAGAGTTAATAGGTCCGGCTGGGTCACTGTTATTGAACAGTGTAACCATATCGTGATGCTACTCAGGTGGGTACCAGAGAAACCAGGTCCTGGTGAGGCCAAACTGAGGACCAGAGTCACCAGATCCAGGTGAGGTCCATGTTGGAAAGAGAGTCACCAGGTCCAGGAGAGGTCCAGGTGGGGACCAGAGTCACCAGATCCTGATGAGGCCAGATGGAGCATATTCACTAGGTCCAGGTGAGGCCCAGTTGAGGACCAGAGTCACCAGATCTGGTTGAGGCCGAGAGGGGTACCAGAATCACCTGGACCAGGTGACATCCAGATGGGGACCAGAGTCAGCAGGTCTTGGTGAGGTCCAGAGAGGTTCCAGAGTAGTCATGTTCGGGTGAGTCTCAGGTGTGGAACAGAGTCACCAGGTAACAATGATGCCCAGGTTAGGACCAGAGTCACCAGGTCTGGGTGACGCGCAGATAGGATCAGAGTCACCAGTTCCAGGTGATTCCAAGAAGGAGTCCACAGCAATGAGGTCCAGGTGGGGAACAAAGTAACCAGGACTGGGTGAGGCCCATTTGGGGACCGGATTCACCAGGTTCAGGTGAGGCCCAGGTGGTGACCAGAATCCCCGGGTCTGTGAGAGAACCAGGAAAGGACCAGATTCACCAGGTCCAAGAGGCCCACGCGGGGACCTGAGTCACCAGGTATGGGTGAGGCCCAGGTGGCAACCTCACTCACCAGGTCCAGGTGAGGCCAACAGCAGGCCAGAGTCACCAGATCCAGGTGAGGCCCAGTTAGGATCAGAGTCACCAGTTCCAGGTTAGGCCAAGAAGGTGTCCACAGCAATCAGGTCCAGGTGGGGAAGAAAGTTAACAGGAATGGGTGAGTCCCAAATGGGGACCAGATTCACCAGATCCAGGTGATCCCCAGGTGTTGATCAGAGTTACAAATTCCGGGTGAGGACCCGGTAAGTACCAGATTCACGAGGTCCAAATGAGGCCCAGGTGGGGTCTATGTCACAAGGTATGGGTGAGGCACAGGTCTCAACCCCACTCACCAGGTCTGGGTGACGCCAACCTGCAGGCCAGGGTCACAAAATCCAGGTGAGGCCCTAGTGGGGACCGGAGTCACCTGGGATATGTGAGTCCACAAGCATACCACAGTCACCAGGTCCAGGTGTGGTTTATGTGGGAACGAGAGTCACCAGGTCCAGGTGAGAACCATGTGGGGACCACAGTCACCAGGTCCACATTGAGGCCTAGGTGGGGGGACCAGAGTCATCAGGACAAGGTGAGGTAAAGTGAGGGGCAAAATCTCATATCCAGGTGAGTCCCAGGTGGGGAACAGAGAAACCAGTTCCCATTGATGCCAGGTGGGAAAAGAGTCACAAGGTCCAGACGAGGCCTAATTGAGGAGTAGATTCACCGGGTCCTGTTGAAGCCCAGTTGAGGACCAGTGTCCCCAGCTCCGGTTGAGTCCCAGAGGGGGACCAGAGTCACCCGGTCCTGGTGATATGCAGGTGCTGACTAGAGTCACCACGTCAGGGTGAGGCCCAGAGTGGATGAGAATCACTAGGTCCAGGTGAGGCCCCGATGTGGAACTGAGAAACCAGGTCCCATGATGCCCATATGAGGACCTGAGTCACCAGGTCCAGGTGAGGTCCCTGTGGGAACCAGTCACCTCGTGCAGGTGAGACCCAGGTGGGACCAGAGTTACCAGGTCCAGTGAGGCCCAGGTATATAAGAGAGTATCCAGGTCCCAATGATGCCCAGGGAAGGACCAGAGTCAACAGGTCAGGAGAGGCCCAAATATGGATCAGAGTCATTGTGTTCCAGGTGAGGCAAGATGGAGACCCCAGGAACCAGGTCCAGGAGAGCCCCATATGGAACCAGAGCCACCAGATCCAGGTGAAGTCCAGGTGGGACCACAGTCACAAGGTCCAAGTGAGGCGCAGGTGGCAACATAATTCACCAGGTCCAGGTGAGGCCCAGGTGGCGACCAGTCACCAGATCCAGGTGAGAACCAGCTAAGGACCAGATTCACCAGGCACAAGTGAAGCACAGGGGGTGACCAGAGTCACCAGGTAAGAGTGAGGCCCAGACGGGGAACCAGAGTAACCAGTTAAGTTTGAGGCCCAGAATGGTACCAGAGTTCCATGGTCAGAGTGAGACCCAGGTGTGGAATAGAGTATCCGGGTCCCAATGATGCCTGGTTGAGGACCAGAGTCAATAAGCCATGCAGGCCCAGATGGGGAACAGAATCACTAGGTCCTCGTGAGGCATAGAATAAGACCACAGTCAACAGTATCAGGTGAGCCCCTTGTGGGAACCAGAGACACTCTATCCAGCTGAGTCCCAGGTCCTTGTGAGGCCCACTTGAGGACTAGATTCATCAGGTCGAATTGAGGCATAGCTGGGGACAAGGGTCACCAGGTCTGGGTGCGGCCTAGGTGCGGCAAGATTCAGCAGTTCTGAGTTAGGTCAAAGTGGGGACGAGAGACACCAGGTCCAGGTGAGGCCAAACTGAGGACCAGAGTCACCAGATCCAGGTGAAGTCCATGCTGGAAAGAGAGTCAACAGGTCCAGGAGAGGTCCAGGTGGGGACCAGAGTCACCAGATCCAGGTGAAGTCCAGGTGAGGACCAGAGTCACCAGATCCAGAAGAAGGCCAGGTGGGGACCAGTGTCACTAGGTCCAGATGAGTCCCAGGTGAGGACCAGATTTACCAGGTACACCTAGGCCCCGGTGGGGATCATCGGCAACAAGTCCATGTGAGGCCGGCTTGGGAACCAGGGACAACAGGTCAACTTCGGGCCCAGGTGTGGAACACAGTAAGCAGGTCAGGTGAGTCCCCGGTGGTGACAAGTGTCACCACATCCAGGTGAGGCCCAGGTGGGGACCAGGATCACCAGGTACAGGGGAGGCCCTTGAAAGTACCAGAGTCAACAGTTCGAGGACAGGCGCAGGTGGCAACCAGGGTCAGCAGGTCCAAGTCAGGCCAAAGTGGGGTTCACAGTCACGAGGGCACGGTGAGACCCAGAGGGGGAACAGAGTCACCGGGTCAATGTGAGGTCCAGTTGTGGAACACAATCACCGGGTTCCAATTTTCCCAGTTGAGTACCCTGGTCAACAGGGCCTGGTGGGGCCCAGATGGGGACTCGAGGCCCAAATACAAATGAAGACAAGAACGGGACCACAGTCACTAGATCCATGGTAGTCTCAGGTGTAGACAAGAATCACCAGGTCAAGGTGACGTGCAGGTGGCATCCACACTCACCAGGTCCCGGTGAGGCCCTGGTGGGGACCAGAGTCACGAGGTACATGAGAAGCTAGAAACACTGCAGCCACCAGGTCCACATGATGTCCATGTGGGAACGAGAAATACCAGTTACAGGTGAGGACCAGGTGGGGATCCGACTCACAATGTCCAGGTGAGACCCAGGTGGGAACCAGTGTCACCATGTCCAGGTGTGGCCCAGGTGAAGACCAGAGTTAATAGGTCCGGCTGGGTCACTGTTAGTGAACAGTGTAACCATATCCTGATGCTACCCAGGTGGGTACCAGAGACACCAGGTCCTGGTGAGGCCCAGGTGGGACCAGAGACATGAGGTCCAGGTGAGGTCCCGAAGCGAACCACAGTCACCAGGTCAGGTGAAGCCATGCTTAGGATCAGAGTCACCAGTTACAGGTGCGGCCCAGGTGGAGCCAGAGTTACCTGGTAGAGAAATGGCCACAGTCAGGACCAGAGTTACCAGCATCAGGTCAGTCCCAGTGGGGAATAGATTAAGCATGTCCCGATGATGCCCAGGTAGAACCAGAGTCACAAGGTCAAGATGAGGCGCAGGTGGGGAGCATGTTCACTAGGTCCCGGTGAGGCCCAGTTGAGGACCAGAGTCACCAGGTCAAGTTGAGGCCCTGAGTGGTACCAGATTCCTCTGGTCTAGGTGACATCGAGATGGGGACCAGAGTCACCATGTCAGGCTGAGGCCCAGAGGGGATCCAGAGTCATCATGTCCAGGTGAGTCTCAGGTGTGGAACAGAGTATCCAGGTCATAATGGTCCACAGGTGAGGACCAGAGTCACCAGATCTGGATGAGGCCCAGTTAGGATCAGAGTCACCAGTTCCAGGTGAGGTCAAGAAGGAGTCCACAGCAATCAGGTCCAGGGGGGGAACAAAGTCACCAGTAGAGGGTGAGGCCCAGATGGGGACCAGATTCACCAGGTCCAGGTGAGGCCCAGGTGGTGACCAGAGTCCCCGGGTCTAGGAGAGGACCAGGTAAGGACCAGATTCACCAGGTCCAAGAGGCCCACGTGGTGACATGGTTCAACAGGTATGGGTGAGGCCCAGGTGGCAACCACACTCACCAGGTCCAGGTGAGGCCAGCCTGCAGGCCTTGCAGTGGAACCGTGTCCCGATGATGCCCAGGTAGGGACCAGAGTTACCAGGTCCAGGTGAGGCCAACCTGCAGGACATGCAGTGGAACCATGTCCCGATGATGCCCAGGTAGGGCCCAGAGTCACCAGGTCCTGGTGAGTCCAAACTGCATGCCATGCAGTGGAACCATATCCCTATGATGCCCAGGTAGAGAACAGAATTACCAGGTCCAGGTGAGGGCAACCTGCAGTTCATGCAGTGGAACCATGTCCCGATGATGCCCAGGTGAGAAACAGTCACCAGGTCTGGGGGACGCGAAGAAAAGATCAGATTCACCATTTCCAGGTGAGGCCGAGAAAGAGTCCACAGCAATCAGGTCCAGGTGGGGAACAAAGTCACCAGGACTGGGTGAGTCCCAGATGGGGACCGGATTCACCAGGTCCAGGTGAGGCCCAGTTGGGGACCAGAGTCCCCGGGTCTGGGAGAGAACCAGGTAAGGACCAGATTCACAAGGTCCAAGAGGCCCACGTGGGTACGTGGGTCAACATGTATGGGTGAGGCCCAGGTGGCAACCCCACTCTCCAGGTCCAGGTGAGGCCAACCTGCAGGCCAGAGTCACCAGATTATGTGAGGACCTAGTGGGGACTGGAGTCTCCAGGTAAATATGAGTCTACAAGAACACCACAGTCACCAGTGCCAGTGTCGTTCATGTGGGAACCAGAGTTACCAGTCCAGGTGAGACCCAGCTGGGGACCACAGTCACCAGGTCCAGATTGAGGCCTAGGTGGGGGGACCAGAGTCATCAGGACCAGTTAAGGCCAAAGTGTGGAGCAAAGTGATCATGTCCAGGTGAGTCCCAGTTGGGGAACAGAGTAAACATGTCCCATTGATGCCAGGTGAGAAAAGAGTCACAAGGTCCAGACGAGGCCTAAGTGAGGAGTAGATTCACCAGGTCCTTTTGAGGACCAGTTGAGGACCACTGTCCCCAGCTCTGGGTGAGTCCCAGAGGGCGACAAGAGTCACCCAGTTCTGGTGATATATAGGTGGGGACCAGAGTGACCACGTCATGGTGAGGCCCAGAGCGGGACGAGAATCACTAGGACCAGGTGAAGCCCCGATGTGGAACTGAGAAACCAGGTGAATGATGCCCATATGAGGACCTGAGTCACCAGGTCCAGGTGATGTCCCTGTGGGAACCAGTCACCTCGTCCAGGTGAGGCCCAGGTGGGACCACAGTCACCAGGTCCAGGTGAGGTCCAGGTATATAAGAGAGTATCCAGGTCCCAATGATGCCCAGGTAAGGACCAGAGTCAACAGGTCCAGGAGAGGCCCAAATATGGATCAGAGTCATTGTGTTCCAGGTGAGGCCAGATGGAGACCACAGGAACCAAGTCAGGAGAGCCCCATATGGGAACCAGAGCCACCAGATCCGGGTAGGTCCAGGTGGGACCAGAGTCACCAGGTCCAGATGAGGCGAAGGTGGGCAGCATATTCACTACGTCTTGTTGAGGCCCAGTAGAGGACCAGAGTCACCAGGTCTAGTGGAGGCCTAGAGGGGTACCAGATTCACCTGGTCGAGGTACCTTCCAGATGGGGACCAGAGTCACCATGTCAGGGAGAGGCCCAGAGGGGATCCAGAGTCATCATGTCCAGGTGAGGCTCAGGTGTGGAACAGAGTATCCAGGTCATAATGGTCCACACGTGAGGACCAGAGTCAACAGATCTGGGTGAGGCCCAGTTAGGATTAGAGTCAACAGTTCCAGGTGAGGCTAAGAAGGAGTCCACAGCAATCAGGTCCAGGTGGGGAAAAAAATCACGAGGACTGGGTGAGGCCCACATGGGGACACAGATTCACCAGGTCCAAGTGATTCCCACGTGGTGACCAGAGTTACCAGATTCACAAGGTCCAGGTGATTCCCAGGTGGTGAGCAGAATTACCAGATACACCAGGTCCAAGAGAGGCCCACGTAGGGGCCTGAGTCAGCAGGTATGGGTGAGGCCCAAGTGGAAACCCCACTCACCAGGTCCAGGTGAGGCCTACCTGCAGGCCATGCAAAGTAACCGGGTCCCGATAATGCCAAGATAGGGACCAGAGTTACCAGGTCCAGGTGAGGCCATCCTGCAGGCCATGCAGTGGAACCATGTCCCCATGATGCCCAGGTAGGGACCAGAGTAACCAGGTCCAAATGAGGCAAAGATGGAGCATATTCACTAAGTCCAGCCGAGGACCAGTTGGAGACCAGAGACACCAGATCTGGTTGAGGCCTAGAGGGGTACCAGAATCACCTGGTCCAGGTGACATCCAGATGGGGACCAGAGTCACCAAGTCAGTGTGAGGCCCAGAGAGGTTCCAGAGTCATCATGTCCAGGTGAGGCTCAGGTGTGGAACAGAGTCACCAGGTACCAATGATGCCCAGGTGAGGACCAGAGTCACCAGGCCTGAGTCACGCGCAGAGAGGATCATAGTCACCCGTTCCAGGTGAGGCCAAGAAAGAGTCCAAAGCAATCAGGTCCAGGTGGGGAACAAAGTCATCAAGACTGGGTGAGGCCCAGATGGGGAAGAGATTCACCAGGTCCAGGTGAGGCCCAGGTGGCTTTCAGAATCCCCGGGTCTGGGAGAGGACCATGTAAGGACCAGATTCACCAGGTCCAAGAGGACCACGTGGGTTCCTGAGTCACCAGGTATGGGTGAAGCTCAGGTGGCAACCCCACTCACCAGGTCCAGGTGAGGCCAACCTGCAGGCCACAGTCAGCAGATCCAGGTGAGGCCCTACTGGGGACCGCAGTCACCAGGTAAATGTGAGTCTACAAGAACACTACAGTCACCAGGTCCAGGTGTGGTTCATGTGGGAACGAGAGTCACTAGGTCCAGGTGAGACCCAGGTGGGGACGACAGTCACCAGGTCCAGATTGAGTCCTAGGTGGTGGGACGAGAGACATCAGGAGCAGTTGAGGCCGAAGTGCAGATCAAAGTTATCATGTTCAGGAGGGGCCCAGGTGGGGAACAGAGTAACCATGTCCCATTGATGCCAGGTGGGAAAAGAGTCACAAGGTCCAGACGAGGCCTAAGTGAGGAGTAGTTTCAACAGGTCCTGTGGAGGACCAGCTGAGGACCAGTGTCCCCAGATCCGGGTGAGTCCCAGAGGGGGACCAGAGTCACCCGGTTCTGGTGATATGCAGGTGGGGACCAGAGTCACCACGTCAGGGTGAGGCCCAGAGGAGGACAAGAATCACTAGGTCCAGGTGAGGCCCCGATGTGGAACTGAGAAACCAGGTCCCATGATGCCCATATGAGGACCTGAGTCACCAGGTCCAGGTGATGTCCCTGTGGGAACCAGTCACCTCGTCCAGGTGAGGTCCAGGTTGGACCAGAGTCACAAGGTCCAGGTGAGGCGCAGGTGGCAACAGGATTCACCAAGTCCAGGTGAGGCCCAGGTGGCGACCAGTCACCAGATCCAGGTGCGGAACAGCTAAGGACCAGATTATCCAGGCCCAAGTGAAGCCCAACGGGTGACCAGGGTCACCAGGTCAGGGTGAGGCCCAGAGGAGGAACCAGAGTAACCAGTTTAGTTTGAGGCCCAGAATGGGACCAGAGGTCCCTGGTCAAAGTGAGGCCCAGGTGTGGAATAGAGTATCCAGGTCCCAATGACCCCTGGGTGAAGACCAGAGTCACTAGGGCCATGCAGGCCCAGATGGGGAACAGAATCACTAGGTCATGTTGAAGCATAGAATAAGACCTCATTCAGCCGTATCAGGTAAGCCCCTTTTGGGAACGAGAGCCACTCTATCCAGCTGAGTCCCAGGTACATGTGAGCCCCACGTGGGTTCATGGGGCACCAGGTACAGGGGCGGCATAGCGGGGGACAAGAGTCACCAATTCTGGGTGCGGCCTAGGTGGCTCAGTTGGAAACCCCAATCTCCAGGTCCAGGTGAGGCCAACTCTTGGGCCATGCAGAGGAAACGTGTCCCGAAGATGCCCATGCAGGGACCAGAGTTACCAGGTCCTGGTGAGTCCAACCTGTAGGCCATGCAGTGTAACCATGTCCCGATGATGCCCAGGGAGGGATCAAAGTCACCAGGTCCAAATGAGGCTCAGATGGAGCATATTCACTAGGTCCTGTTGAGGGCCAGTTGAGGACCAGAGTCACCAGATCTGGTTGAGGCCCAGAGGGGTACCAGTATCACCTGGTACAGGTGACATCCAGATGGAGACCAGAGTCACCAGATCAGGGTGAGGCCCAGGGAGGTTCCAGAGTCATCATGTCCATGTGAGGCCGTCTTGGGGACCATGGTAAACAGGTCTACTGGAGGGCAAGGTGTGGAACACAGTAAGCAGGTCCAGGTGAGTCCCCGGTGGTGACAAGTGTCACCACGTCCAGGTGAGGCCGAGGTGAGGACCAGAATCACCAGGTACAGGAAAGGCCCTTGAAAGAACCTGAGTCAACAGTTCGAGGTCAGGCGCAGGTGGCAACCAGGGTCAGCAGGTCCTAGTCAGGCCAAAGTGGGGTTCACAGTCACTAGGACACGGTGAGACCCAGAGGGGTACCAGAGTCACCTGGTCAGGTGAGGTCCAGTTGTGGAACAAAGTCACCGGGTCCCAATTTACCCAGTTGAGGACCATGGTCAACAGGGCCAGGTGAGGCCCAGATGGGGACCGGAGTCCCGAAATCCAGGTGAATCCCAGGTGGGGACCACAGTCACCAGATCCAGGGAAGTTTCAGGTGCAGACCAGAATCACCAGGTCCAGGTGAGGTGCAGGTGAAACCAAACTCAACAGGACCCGGTGAGGCCCTGGTGGGGATCACAGTTACGAGGTACATGAGAAGCTAGAAACACTGCAGCCACCAGGTCCACATGATGTCCATGTGGGAACGAGAATCACCAGTTAGAGGTGAGGACCATGTGGGGATCCGACTCACCATGCCCAGGTGAGTCCCAGGTGGGAACCAGTGTCACCATGTCCAGGTGTGGCCCAGGTGAAGACCAGAGTTAATAGGTCCGGCTTGGTCACTGATAGTGAACAGGGTAACCATATCCTGATGCTACCCAGGTGGGTACCAGAGACACCAGGTCTCGGTGAGGCCCAGGTGGGACCAGAGACATGAGGTCCAGGTGAGGTCCTTGTGGGAACTACAGTCACCAGGTCAGGTGAGGTCATGCTTAGAATCAGTGTCACCAGATAAAAGTGAGGCCCAGGTGGTGCCAGTGTCACCTGGTACAGGAGAGGCCAAAGTCAGGACGAGAGTTACCAGGATCAGGTCAGTCCCAGTGGGGAATAGAGTAACCATGTCCCGATGATGCCCAGGTAGAACCAGAGTCACCACGTCCAGATGAGGCGCAGGTGTGGAGCATGTTCACTAGGTCCCGGTGAGGCCCAGTTGAGGACCAGAGTCGCCAGGTCTAGTTGAGGCCTAGAGGGGTACCAGATTCACCTGGTCTAGGTGACATCCAGATGGGGACCAGAGTCACAATGTCAGGGTGAGGCCCAGAGGGGTTTAAGAGTCATCATGTCCAGGTGAGGCTCAGGTGTGAAACCGAGTATCCAGATCATAATGCTCCTCAGGTGAGGACCAGAGTCACCAGATCTGGGTGAGGCCCAGTTAGGATCAGAGTCACAAGTTCCAGGTGAGGCCAAGAAGGAGTCCACAGCAATCAGGGCCAGGTGGGCAACAAATTCACCAGGACTGGGTGAGGCCCAGATGGGGACCAGATTCAGCAGGTCCAGGTGACTTCCAGGTGGTGACCAGTCTTACCAGTTCCGGGTGAGGACCAGGTAAGGACAAGATTCAACAGGTCCACGTGAGGCCCACGTGGGACCTGTGTCACCAGGTATGGGTGAGGCCCAGGTGGCAACACAACTCCTCAGGTCCAGGTGAGGCCAACATGCAGGCCATGCAGAGGAAACATGTCACGATGATGCCCTGGTTGGGACCAGATTTACTAGATCCAGGTGAGGCCAACCTGCAGGCCATGCAGTGGAACCATGTCCTGATGATGCCCAGGTAGAACCAGAGTCACCAGGTCCAAATGAGGCCCAGATGGAGCATATTCACTAGGTCCAGGTGAGGCCCAGTTGACCACCAGAGTCTCCAGATCTGGTTGAGGCCTAGAGGGGTACCAGAATCACCTGGTCCAGGTGACATCCAGATGGGGACCAGAGGCACCAGGTCAGGGTGAGACTCAGAGACTTTCCAGAGTCATCATGTCCAGGTGAGGCTCAGGTGAGGAACAGAGTCACCAGGTACTAACGATGCCCAGGTGAGGAAGAGAGTCAACAGGTCTGCGTGATGCGCAGATAGAATCAGAGTCACTACTTCCAGGTGAGGCCAAGAAAGAGTCCACATCAATCAGGTCCAGGTGGGGAACAAATCACCAGGACTGGGTGAGACCCAGTTGGGGACCAGAATCACCAGGTCCAGGTGAGTCCCAGGTGGTGACCAGAGTACCCGGGTCCGGGAAGGACCAGGTAAGGACCAGATTCACCAGGTTCAAGAGGCCCAAGTGAGGACCTGAGTCACCAGGTATGGGTGAGGCCCAGGTGGCAACCCCACTCACCAGGTCCAGGTGAGGCCAACCAGCAGGCCAGAGTCTCCAGATCCAGGTGAGGCCCTAGTGGGACCGGAGTCACCAAGTAAATGTGAGTCTACAAGAACACCACAGTCACCAGGTCCTGGTGTGGTTCATGTGGGAACGAGAGTCACCAGGTCCAGGTGAGACCCAGGTGGGGACCACAGTCACCAAGTCCAGATTGAGGCCTAGGTGGGGGGACAAGAGTCATCAGGACCAGTTGAGAACAAAGTGCGGAGCAAAGTTATGATGTCCAGGTGAGGCCCAGGTGGGGAACAGGGTAACCATGTCCCATTGATGCCAGGTGGGAAAACAGTCACAAGGTCCAGACGTGGCCTAACTGAGGAGTAGATTCACGAGGTCCTGTTGAGGCCCAGTTTAGGACCACTGTCCCCAGCTCCGGGTGAGTCCCAGAGGGGACCAGAGTCACTGGTTCTGGTGATATCCAGGTCGGGACCAGAGTCAGCACGTCAGGGTGAGGCCCAGAGCGGGACGAGAATCACTAGGTCCAGGTGAGGCCCCGATGTGGAACTGAGAAACCAGTCCCATGATGCCCATATGAGGACCTGAGTCACCAGGTCCAGGTGAGGTCCCTGTGGGAACCAGTCACCTCGTCCAGGTGAGGCTCAGGTGGGACCACAGTCACCGGTCCAGGTGAGGCCCAGATATATAACAGAGTATCCAGCTCCCAATGATGCCCAAGTAAGGACCAGAGTCAACAGGTACAGGAGAGGCCCAAATATTGTTCAGAGTCATTGTGTTCCAAGTGAGGCCAGTTGGAGACCACAGGAACCAGGTCCAGGAGAGCCCCATATGGGAACCAGAGCCACAAGATCCAGGTGAGATCCAGGTGGGACCACAGTCACAAGGTCCAGGTGAGGTGCAGGTGGCAACAGGATTCACCAGGTCCAGGTGAGGCCCAGGTGGCGACCAGTCACCAGATCCAGGCGCGGACCAGCTAAGGACCAGATTCACCAGGCCGAAGTGAAGCCCAAAGGGTGACCAGAGTCACCAGGTAAGGGTGAGCCCCAGAGGGGGAACCAGAGTAACCAGTTTAGTTTGAGGCCCAGAATAGGACCAGAGGTCCCTGGTCAAAGTGAGGCCCAGGTGTGGAATAGAATGTCCAGGGTGAGGATCATTGGGTCCATCACCCAATGAAGCCTGGGTGAGGACCAGAGTCACTGGGGCCATGCAGGCCCAGATGGGGAACAGAATCACTAGGTCCTGGTGAGGCATACAATAAGACCACAGTCAGCAGTATCAGCTGAGCCCCTTGCGGGAACCAGAGCCACTCTATCCAGCTGAGTCCCAGGTCCAGGTGAGGCTCCTGTGAGGACCAGATGCATTAGGTCGAATGAGGCATAGCTGGGAACAAGAGTCACCAGGTCGGGCTGCAGCCTAAGTTGGGCTAGATTCAGCAGTTCTGAGTTAGGTCAAAGTGGGGACGAGAGACGCCAGATCCAGGTGAGGCCAAACTGAGTACCAGAGTCACCAGATCCGTGTGAGGTCCATGTTTGAAAGAAAGTCACCAGGTCCGGGAGAGGTCCAGGTGGGGACTAGAGTCACCAGTTCCAGGTGAGGCCAAGAAGGATTCCACAGAAATCAGGTCCAGGTGGGGAACAAAGTCACCAGGACTGGGTGAGGCCTAGATGGGGACCAGATACACAAGGTCCAGGTGATATCCAGGTGGTGACCAGACTTACCAGTTCCGGGTGAGGACCAGGTAAGGACCAGATTCACCAGGTCCAAGAGGCCCACATGGGGACCTCAGTTGCCAGGTATGGGTGAGGCCCGGGTGGCAAAAACACTCACCAGGTCCAGGTGAGGTCAACCTGCAGGCCATGCAGTGGAACCATATCCCGATGATGCCCAGGTAGGGAGAAGAGTTACCAGGTCCAGGTGAGGCCAACCTGCATGCCATGCAGAGGAAACATATCCAGATGATGCCCAGGTAGAGACAGACTTACCAGGTCCAGGTGAGGCCAACCTGCAGGCCATGCAGTGGAATCATATCTCGATGATGCCCAGGTGTGGACCAGAGTCACCAGGTCCAAATGAGGCCCAGATGGAGCATATTCACTAGGTACAGGTGAGTCCCCTTTGAAGACCAGAGTCACCAGATCTGTTTGAGGCCTAGGGGGTACCCGAATCACCTTGTCCATGTGACATCCAGATGGGGACCAGAGTCACTAGGTCAGGGTGAGGCCCAGAGCGGTTCCAGAGTCAACATTTCCAGGTGAGGCCCAGGTGGTGACAAGAGTCCCCGGGTCTAGGAGAGGACCGGGTAAGGACAAGATTCACCAGGTCCAAGAGGACCACGTAGGGACTTGAGTCACCAGGTATGGGTGAGGCCCAGGTGGCAACCCCACTCACCAGGTCCTGGTGAGACCAACCTGCAGACCAGAGTCACCAGTACCACGTGAGTCCCTAGTGGGGACCGGATTCACCAGGTAAAAGTGAGTCTACAAGAACGCCAGAGTCACCAGGTCCAGGCGTGGTTCATGTAGGAACGAGACCACCAGGTCCAGGTGAGACCCAGGTGGAGACCACAGTCACCAGTTCCAGGTGTGACCCAGGTGGGGACCACAGTCACCAGGTTCAGTTTGAGGCCTCGGTGGGGGGATCAGAGTCATCGAGACCAGTTGAGGCCAAAGTGTGGAGCAAAGTTATCATGTCCAGGTGAGGCCCAGGTGGCGAACAGAGTAACAATGTCCCATTGATGCCAGGTGGGAAAAGAGTCACAAGGTCCAGACGATGCCTAAGTGAGGAGTAGATTCACCAGGTCCTATTGAGGCCCAGTTGAGGACCAGTGTCCCCATCTCCGGGTGAGTCCCAGAGGGGGACCAGAGTCACCAGGTTCTGGTGATATCCAGGTGGGGACCAGAGTCACCACGTCAGGGTGAGGCCCAGAGGGGGACGAGAATCACTAGGTACAGGTGAGGTCCCGATGTGGAACTGAGAAACCAGGTACCATGATGCCCATATGAGGACCTGAGTCACCAGGTCCAGGTGAGGTCCCTGTGGGAACCAGTCACCTCATCCAGTAGAGGCCCCGGTGGGACCACAGTCACCAGGTCCAGGTGAGGCCCAGGTATATAAGAGAGTATCGAGGTCCCAATGATGCCCATGTAAGGACCAGAGTCAACAGGTGCAGGAGAGGCCCAAATATGGATCAGAGTCATTGTGTTCCAGGTGAGGCCAGATGGAGACCACAGGAACCAGGTCCAGGAGAGCCCCATATGGGAACCAGAGCCACAAGATCCAGGTGAGATCCAGGTGGGACCACAGTCACAAGGTCCAGGTGAGGTGCAGGTGACAACAGGATTCACCAAGTCCAGGTGAGGCCCAGGTGGAGACCATTCACCAGATCCAGGTGAGACCAGCTAAGGACCAGATTCACCAGGCCCAAGTGAACCCAAACGGGTGACCAGAGTCTCCAGGTAAGGGTGAGGCCCAAAGGGAACCAGTAACTAGTTTAGTATGAGTCCCAGAATGGGACGAGATGTCCATGGTCAATGTGAGACACAGCTGTGGAATAGAGTATCCAGGTCCTAATGATTCCTGGGTGAGGACCAGAGTCACTAGCGCCATGCAGGCCCAGATGGGAACAGAATCACTAGGACCAGGTGAGGCATAGAATAAGACCACAGTCAACAGTATCAGGTGAGACCCTTGTGCGAACCAGAGCCACTCTATCTAGCTGAATCCCAGGTCCATGTGAGGCCCACGTGAGGACCAGATTCATCAGGTCGAATTGAGGCATAGCTGGGGACAAGAGTCACCAGGTATGGGTGCTGCCTAGGTGGGGCAAGATTCAGCAGTTCTGAGTTAGGTCAAAGTGTGGACGAGAGACACCAGGTCCAGGTGAGGCCAAACTGAGGACCAGAGTCACAAGATCCAGGTGAGGTCCATGTTGGAAAGAGAGTCACCAAGTCCAGGAGAGGTCCAGGTGGGGACCAGAGTCACTAGGTCCAGATGAGGCCCAGGTGAGGACCAGAGTTCCCAGGTACACGTGAGGCCCCGGTGGGGATCAGAGGCAACAGGTCCATGTGAGGCCGTCCTGGGGACCATGGTCAACAGGTCTACTTGAGGCCCAAGTGTGGAACACAGTAACCAGGTACCGTTGAGTCCCAGGTGGTGACAAGAGCCACCACGTCCAGTTGAGGCCCAGGTGGGGACCAGGATCACCAGTTCCAGGGGAGGCCCTTGAAAGAACCAGAGTCAACAGTTCGAGGTCAGGCGCAGTTGGCATCCAGTGTCAGCAGGTCCAGGTCAGGCCAAAGTGGCATTCACAGTCAATAGGGCACAGTGTGACCCAGAGGGGGACCAGAGTCACCTGGTCCAGGTGAGGTCCAGTTGTGGAACACAGTCACCGGGTCCCAATTTTGCCCAGTTGAGGACCATGGTCAACAGGGCCAGGTGAGGCCCAGATGGGGACCGGAGTCCAAAGATCCAGGTGAAGCCCAGGTGGGGACCACAGTCAGCAGATCCAGGGTAGTCGCAGGTGCAGACCATAATCACCAGGTCCAAGTGAGGTGCAGGTGGCAACCACATTCCCCAGGATCCAGTGAGGCCCTGGCGGGGACCAGAGTCACAAGGTACATGAGAATCTAGAAACACTGCAGCCACCAGGTCCACATGATGTCCATGTGGGCCGGAGAATCAGCAGTTACACGTGAGGACCAGGTGGGGATCAGACTCACCATGTCAAGTTGAGACCCAGGTGGGATCCAGTGTCACCATGTCCAGATGTGGCCCAGGTGAAGACCAGAGATAATAGGTCCGGCTGGGTCACTGTTAGTGAAAAGTGTAACCATATCCTGATGCTACCCAGTTGGGTACCGGAGACACCAGGTCCTGGTGAGGCCCAGGTGGGACCAGAGATATGAGGTCCAGGTAAGATCCCGATGGGAACCACAGTCAGCAGGTCAGGTGAGGCCATGCTTAGGATCAGAGTTACCAGTTACAGGTGAGGCCCAGGTGGAGCCAGAGTATCCTGGTACAGAAGAGGCCAAAGACAGGACCAGAGTTACTAGGAACAGGTCATTTCCATTGGGGAATAGAGTAACCATGTCCAGATGATGCCCAGGTAGAACCCGAGTAACCACGTCCAGATGAGGCGCAGGTGGGGAGCATGTTCACTATGTCCAGGTGAGGCCCAGTTGAGGACCAGAGTCACCAGGTCTGGTTGAGGCCGACAGGGGTCCCAGATTCAAATGGTCTAGGTGACATCCAGATGGGGACAGAGTCACCATGTCAGAGTGAGGCCCAGAGAGGATCCAGAGTCATCATGTCCAGGTGAGGCTCAGGTGTGGAACAGAGTATCCAGGACATAGTGGTCCACAGGTGAGGACCAGAGTCACCAGATCTGCGTGAGGCCCAGTTAGGATCAGACTCACCAGTTCCAGGTGAGGCCCAAAAGGAGTCCACAGCAATCAGGTCCAGGTGGGGAGCAAAGTCACCAGGACTGTGTGAGGCCCAGATGGCGAACAGATTCTCCAGGTCCAGGGGATTCCCAGGTGGTGACCAGAATTACCAGATTCACCAGGTCCAAGAGGCCAAAGTGGGGACCTGAGGCACCAGGTATGGGTGAGGCCCAGGTGGCAACCCCACTCACCAGGTCCAGGTGAGGACAACCTACAGGCCAGAGTCACCAGATCCAGGTGAGGCCCTAGTGGGGACTGGAGTCACCAGGTAAATGTGAGTCTACAAGAACACCACAGTCACTAGGGCCAGGTGTGGTTCATGTAGGAACGAGACCACCAGGTCCAGGTGAGACCCAGTGGGGAACACAGTCACCAGGTACAGGTGTGACCCAGGTGGGGACCACAGTCACCAGGTTCAGTTTGAGGCCTAGGTGGGGGGATCAGAGTCATCGAGACCAGTTGAGGCCAAAGTGTGGAGCAAAGTTATCATGTCAGGTGAGGCCCAGAGGGAACAGAGTAACCATGTCCCATTGATGCCAGGTGGGAAATGAGTCACAAGGTCCAGACGAGACCTAAGTGAGGAGTAGATTCACCAGGTCCAGTTGTGCCCAGTTGAGGACCAGTGTCCCAGCTCCGGGTGAGTCCCAGAGGGGGAACAGAGTCACCCGATTCTGGTGATATCCAGATGGGGACCAGAGTCACCATGTCAGGCTGAGGCCCAGAGGGGATCCAGCGTCATCATGTCCGGGTGAGTCTCAGGTGTGGAAAAGAGTATCCAGGTCATAATGGTCCACAGGTGAGGACCAGAGTCACCAGATCTGGGTGAGTCCCAGTTAGGATCAGAGTCACCCGTTCCAGGTGAGGCCCAAAAGGAGTCCACAGCAATCAGTTCCAGGTGGGGAACAAAGTCACCAGGACTGCGTGAGGCCCAATGGGGACCAGATTCACCAGGTACAGATGATTCCCATGTGTACCAGACTTACTAGTTCCGAGTGAGGACCAGGTAAGGACCAGATTCACCAGGTCAAAGGGAGGCCCACGTGGGGCCCTAGTCACAAGAAATGGGGGAGGCCCAGGTGGCAACCCCGCTCACCAGGTCCAGGTGAGGCCAACCTGCAGGCCATGCAGAGGAACCATGTCCCGGTGATGCTCAGGTAGGGACCAGATTTACCAGGTCATTTGAGGCCAATACGCAGGCCATGCAGTGGAACCATGTCCCGATGACGCCCAGGTAGGGACCAGATTCACCAGGTCCAAATAAGGCCCAGATGGAGCATATTCACTAGGTCCAGGTGAGGCCCAGTTGAGGACCAGTTTCACCATATCTGCTTGAGTCTTAGAAGGGTACCAGAATCACCTGGTCCAGGTGATATCCAGATGGGGACGAGAGTCACCAGGTCAGCGGGAGGCCCAGAGTGGTCCCAGAGACAACGGGTCCAGGTGAGGCTCAGGTGTGGAAGAGAGACACCAGGTACCAATGATGCCCAAGTGAGGACCAGAGTCACCAGATCTGGGTGAGGCGTAGATAGGATCAGAGTCACCAGTTGCAGGTGAGGCCAAGAAAGAGTTCACAGCAATCAGGTCCAGGTGGGGATCAAAGTCACCAGACCTGGGTGAGACCCAGATGGGGACCAGATTCACCAGGTCCAGGTGAGGCCCAGATGGGTATAGAGTCCCCAGGTGTAGGAAAGGACCAGGTAAGGTCAGATTCACCAGGTCCAAGAGGCTCACCTGGGGACCTGAGTCACCAGCTATGTGTGAGGCCTAGATGGCAACCCCACTCACCAGGTCTAGGTGAGGCCAACCGGCGGGCCAGAGTCACCAGATCTAGGTGAGGCCCTAGTGGGGACTGGAGTCACCAGGTACATGTGAGTATACAAGATCACCACAGTCACCAGGTCCAGGTGTATTTCATGTGGGAACGAGAGTCACCAGGTCCAGGTGAGACCCAGGTGGGGACCACAGTCACCAGGTCCAGATTGAGGACTAGGTGGGGGGACCAGAGTAATCAGGACCAGTTGAGGACAAAGAATGGAGCAAAGTTATCATGTCCAGGTGAGGCCCAGGTGGGGAACAGAGTAACAATGTCCCATTGATGCCAGGTGGGAAAAGAGTCACAAGGTGCAGACGATGCCTAAGTGAGGAGTAGATTCACCAGGTCCTATTGAGGCCCAGTTGAGGACCAGTGTCCCCAACTCCGGGTGAGTCACAGAGGGGGACCAGAGTCACCAGGTTCTGGTGATATCCAGGTGGGGACCAGAGTCACCACGTCAGGGTGAGGCCCAGAGGGGGACGAGAATCACTAGGTACAGGTGAGGCCCCGATGTGGAACTGAGAAACCAGGTACCATGATGCCCATATTAGCACCTGAGTCACCAGGTCCAGGTGAGGTCCCTGTGGGAACCAGTCACCTCATACCGTAGTGGCCCGGGTGGGACCAAAGTCACCAGGTCCAGGTGAGGCCCAGGTATATAAGAGAGTATCGAGGTCCCAATGATGCCCATGTAAGGACCAGAGTCAACAGGTGCAGGAGAGGCCCAAATATGGATCAGAGTCATTGTGTTCCAGGTGAGGCCAGATGGAGACCACAGGAACCAGGTCCAGGAGAGCCCATATGGGAACCAGAGCCACAAGATCCAGGTGAGATCCAGGTGGGACCACAGTCACAAGGTCCAGGTGAGGCACAGGTGGCAACAGGATTCACCAAGTCCAGGTGAGGCCCAGGTGGAGACCATTCACCAGATCCAGGTGAGACCAGCTAAGGACCAGATTCACCAGGCCCAAGTGAAGCCAAACGGGTGACCAGAGTCACCAGGTAAGGGTGAGGCCCAAAAGGGAACGAGTAACTAGTTTAGTTTGAGTCCCAAAATGGGACGAGAGGTCCATGGTCAATGTGAGGCACAGGTGTGGAATAGAGTATCCAGGTCCTAATGATTCCTGGGTGAGGACCAGAGTCACTAGCGCCATGCAGGCCCAGATGGGAACAGAATCACTAGGACCAGGTGAGGCATAGAATAAGACCACAGTCAGCTGTATAAGGTGAGCCCCTTGTGCGAACCAGAGCGACTCTATCTAGCTGAGTCCCAGGTCCATGTGAGGCCCACGTGAGGACCAGATTCATCAGGTCGAATTGAGGCATAGCTGGGGACAAGAGTCACCAGGTCTGGTTGCGGCCGAGGTGGGGCAAGATTCAGCAGTTCTGAGTTAGGTCAAAGTGGGGACGAAGGATGCCAGATCCAGGTGAGGCCAAACTGAGGACCGGAGTCACCAGATGCAGGTCAGGTCCAGGTGTGGACCAGAGTCCCCAGATCCAGGTGAAGTCTAGGTGGGGACCAGAGTCACCAGATCCAGGTGAAGCCCTGGTGGGGACCAGAGTCGCTAGGTCCAGATGAGGCCCAGATGAGGACCAGAGTTACCAGGTACACGTGAAGCCCCGGTGGGGATCAGAGGCAACAGGTCCATGTGAGACCGGCTTGGGGACCATGGTCCACAGGTCTACTTGAGGCCCAGGTGTGGAACATAATAAGCAGGTCCAGGTGAGTTCCCGGTGGTGACAAGAGTCACCAGGTCCACGTCAGGCCCATGAGGGCACCAGGATCATCATGTCCAGGGGAGGCCCTTGAAAGAACCAGAGTCAAGAGTTCGAGGTCAAGCGCAGGTGGCAACCATAGTCAGGAGGTCTAAGTCAGGCCAAAGTGGGGTTCACAGTCACTAGGGCACGGTGACACCCAGAGGGGGACCAGAGTCACCTGGTCCAGGTGAGGTCCAATTGTGGATCACAGTCATCGGGTCCCAATTTTGCCCAGTTGAGGACCACGGTCAACAGGGCCAGGTGAGGCCCAGATGGGAACCAGAGCCCGAAATCAAGGTGAAGCCCATGTGGGGACAACAGTCACCAGATCCAGGGTAGTCTCAGGTGCAGACCAGAATCACCAGGCCCAGGTGAGGTGCAGGTGGCAACCACACTCAACAGGTCCCAGTGAGGCCCTGGTGGGGACCAGAGTCACGAGGTACATGAGAAGCTAGAAACACTGCAGCCACCAGATCCACATGATGTCCACGTGGGAACGAGAATCACCAGTTACAGGTGAGGACCAGGCAGGGATCCGAATCACCATGTCCACGTGAGTCCCAAGAGGGAACCAGTGCCACCATGTCCAGGTGTGGCCCAGGTGAAGACCAGAGTTAATAGGTCTGGCTGTGTCACTGATAGTGAACAGTGTAACCATATCCTGATGCTACCCAGGTGGGTACCAGAGACACCAGGTCCTGGTGAGGCCTAGGTGGGCCCAGAGACATGAGGTCCAGGTGAGGTCCTGATGGGAACCACAGTCACCAGGTCAGGTGAGGCCATGCTTAGGATCAGAGTCACCAGTTACAGGTGAGGCCCAGGTGGAGCCAGAGTCACCAAGTAGAGAAGACGCCAAAGTCAGGACCAGAGTTACCAGGATCAGGAGAGTCCCAGTGGGGAATAGAGTAACCATGTCCCGATGATGCGCAGGTAGAACCAGAGTCACCAGGTCCAGATGAGGAGCAGGTGGGAAGCATATTCTCTAGGTCTCGGTGAGGCGCACTTGAGGACCAGATTCCCCCAGTCTAGTTGAGGCCTAGAGGGGTACCAGATTCACCTGGTCTAGGTGACATCCAGATGGGGACCAGAGTCACCAGGTCAGGGTGAGGCCCAGAGAGGTTCCAGAGTCATCATGTCCAGGTGAGGCTAAGGTGTTGAATAGACTCACCAGGTACAAATGATGCCCAGGTGAGGACCAGAGTCACCAGGGCTGTGTGACGCGCAGATAGGATCAGAGTCACCAGTTTCAGGTGAGGTCAAGAAAGAGTCCACAGCAATCAGGTCCAGGTGGGGAACAAAGTCACCAGGACTGGGTGAGGCCCAGATGGGGACCAGATTCACCAGGTCCATGTGAGGCCCACGTGGGGACCTGTGTCACCAGGTATGGGTGAGGCACAGGTGACTACCCCACTCACCAGGTCCAGCTGATGCCAACCTGCAGGCCATGCAGAGGAACCATGTCCCCTTGATGCCCAGGTAGGGTATAGAGTTACGAGGACCACGTGATGCCAACCTGCAGGCCATGTGTGGAACCATGTCCCGATGATGCCCAGGTAGGGACCAGAGTCACCAGGTCCAAATGAGGCCCAGATGGAGCATATTCACGAGGTCCAGGTGAGGCCGAGTTGAGGACCAGAGTCACCAGATCTGGTTGAGGCCTAGAGGGGTACCAGAATCCCCTGGTCCAGGTGACATCCAGATGGGGACGAGAGTCACTAGGTCAGGGTGAGGCCCAGAGAGGTTCCAGAGTCATTATGTCCAGGTGAGGCTCAGCTGTGGAACATAGTCAACAGGTACCAATGATGCCCAGGTGAGGACCAGAGTCACCAGATCTGGGTGATGCGCAGATAGATTAGAGTCACCAGTTCCAGGTGAGGCCAAGAAAGTGTCCACAGCAATCAGGTCCAGGTGGTGAACAAAGTCACCATGACTGGCTGAGGCCCAGATGGGCACCAGATTCACCAGGTCCAGGTGAGGTCCAGGTGGTGACCAGAGTCCCCGGGTCTGGCAGAGGACCAGGTAAGGACCAGATTCACAAGGTCCAAGTGAGGCCCACGTGAGGACCTGAGTACCCAGGTATGGGTGAGACCCAGGTGGCAACCCCACTCACCAGGTCCAGGTGAGGCCAACCGGCAGGCCATAGTCACCATATCCAGGTGAGGCCCTAGTGGGGACCGGAGTCACCAGGTAAATGTGAGTCTACAAGAACAACACAGTCACCAGGTCCAGGTGTGGTTCATGTGGGAACGAGAGTCACCAGGTCCAGGTGAGATCCAGGTGGGGACCACAGTCACCGGGTCCAGATTGAGGCCTAGGTTGGGGGACCAGAGTCATCAGGACCAGTTGAGGCAAAAGTGTGGAGCAAAGTTATCATGTCTAGGTGAGACCCAGGTGGGGAACAGAGTAACCATGTCCCGTTGATGCCAGGTGGGAAAAGAGTCACAAGGTTCAGACGAGACCTAAGTGAGGAATAGATTCAACAGGTACTGTTGAGATCCAGTTGAGGACCAGTGTCCCCAGCTCCGGGTGAGTCCCAGAGGGGGACAAGAGTCACCCGGTTCTGGTGACGTCCAGGTGGGGACCAGAGTCACCACGTCAGGGTGAGACCCAGAGGGAGACGAGAATCACTAGGTCCAGGTGAGGCCCCGGTGTGGAACTGAGAAACCTGGTCCCATGATGCCCATATGAGGACCTGAGTCACCAGGTCCAGTTGAGGTCCCTGTGGGAACCAGTCACCTCGTCCTGGTGAGGCCCAGGTGGGACCAGAGTCACCAGGTCCAGGTGAGGCCCAAGTATATAAGAGAGTATCCAGCTCCCAATGATTTCCAGGTAAGGACCAGAGTCAACAGGTCCAGGAGACGCCCAAATATGGATCAGAGTCATTGTGTTCCAGGTGAGGCCAGATGGAGACCACAGGAACCAGGTCCAGGAGAGCCCCATATGTTAACCAGAGACACCAGATCCAGGTGAGATCCAGGTGGGACCACAGTCACAAGGTCCAGGTGAGGCGCAGGTGGCAACAGGATTCACCAAGTCCAGGTGAGGCCCAGGTGGCGACCAGTCACCACATCCAGGTGCGGAGCAGCTAAGGACCAGATTCACCAGGCACAAGTGAAGCCCAAGGGGTCTCCCGAGTCACCAGGTCCAGGAGAGGTCCAGGTGGGTACCAGAGTCACCAGATACATATGAAGTCCAGGTGGCGACCGGAGTCACCAGATCCAGGTGAAGCCCAGGTGGGGACCAGAGTCACTAGGTCCAGATGAGGCCCAGGTGAGGACCAGAGTTACCAAGTACACGTGAGGCCCCGGTGGGGATCAGAGGCAACAGGTCCATGTGAGGCCGGCTTTGGGACCATGGTCAACAGGTCTATTGAGGCCCAGGTGTGGAACACAGTAAGCAGGTCCATGTGAGTCCCCAGTGGTGACAAGAGTCTCCACGTCCAGGTGAGGCCCGGTGTAGACCAGGATCACCAGTTACAGGGGAGGCCCTTGAAAGAACCAGAGTCAACAATTCGAGGTTAGGCGCAGCTTCCAACCAGGGTCAGCAGGTCGAAGTCAGGCCAAAGTGGGTTTCACAGTCACTAGGGCACGGTGAGACCCAGAGGGGAACCAGAGTCACGTGGTCCAGGTGAGGTCCAGTTGTGGAACACAGTCACCGCGTCCCGATTTTGCCCAGTTGAGGACCATGATCAACAGGGCCAGGTGAGCCCCAGATGGGGAACGGAGTCCCCAAATCCAGGTGAAGCCCAGGTGGGGACCATAGTCACTAGATCCAGGGTAGTCTCAGGTGCAGACCAGAATCACCAGGTGCAGGTGAGATGCAGGCGGCAACCACAAACACCAGGTCCTGGTGAGGCCCTGGTGGGGATCAGAGTCACGAGGTACATGAGAAGCTAGAAACACTGCAGCCACCAGGTCCACATGATGTCCATGTGGGAACGAGAATCACCAGTTACAGGGGAGGACCAGGTGGGGATCCGACTCACCATATCCAGGTGAGACCCAGGTGGGAACTATTGTCACCATGTCCTCGTGTGCCCCAGGTGAAGACCAGAGTTATTAGGTCAGGCTGGATGAGTGTTAGTGAACAGTGTAATCATATCCTGATGCTACCCAGGTGGGTACCAGAGACACCAGGTCCTTGTGAGGCCCAGGTGTAACCGGAGATATGAGGTCCAGGTGAGGTCTCGATGGGAACCACAGTCACCAGGTCAGGTGAGGCCATGCTTAGGATCAGAGTCACCAGGTACAGGTGAGGCCCAGGTGGAGCCAGAGTCACCTGGTACAGAAGAGGCCAAAGTCAGGACCAGAGTTACCAGGATCAGGTCAGTCCCAGTGGGTAATACAGTAACCATGTCCCAATGATGCCCAGGTAGAATCAGAGTCACCAGGTCCAGCGAGGCGCAGGTGGGGAGAATATTCACTAGGTCCAGGTGAGGCCCAGATGAGGACCAGAGTCACCAGGTCTAGTTGACGCCTAGAGGGGTACCAGATTCACCTGGTCTAGGGGACCTCCAGATGGGGACCAGAGTCACCATGTCAGGGTGAGGCCCAGAGGGCATCCAGAATCATCATGTCCAGGTGAGGTTCAGGTGTGGGACAGTGTATCCAGGTCATAATGGTCCACATGTGAGGACCAGAGTCACCAGATCTGGGTGAGGCCCAGTTAGGAACAGAGTCACAAGTTCCAGTTGAGGCCAAGAAGGAGTCCACAGCAATCAGGTCCAGGTGGGGATCAAAGTCACCACGAATGGGTGAGGCCCAGATGGGGACCAGATTCACCAGGTCTCGGTGATTCCCAGGTGGTGACAAGGGTTACCAGTTCCGGGTGAGGACCAGGTAAGGACCAGATTCACCAGGTCCAAGTTAGGCCCACGTGGGACCTGTGTCACCAGGTATGTGTGAGGCCCAGGTGGCAAGCCCACTCACCAGGTCTAGGTGAGGCCAACCTGCCGGCCATGCAGAGGAACCGTGTCCCGATGATGCCCAGGTAGGGACCAGAGGTACGAGGTCCAGGTGACGCCAACCTGCAGGCCATGCAGAGGAACCGTGTCCCGATGATGCCCAGATAGGGACCAGAGTTACCAGGTCAAGAAGAGGCCAACCTGCTGACCATTATGTGGACCCATGTCCCGATGTTGCCCACGTAGGTACCAGAGTCACCAGGTCAAAATGAGGCCCAGATGGAACATATTCACTAGGTCCAGGTGAGGCCTAGTTGAGGACCAGAGTCACCAGATCTGGTTGAGGCCAAGAGGGGTACCAGATTCACCTGGTCTAGGTGACATCCAGATGGGGACCAGAGTAACAATGTCAGTGTGAGACCCAGAGGGGATCCAGAGTCATCATGTCCAGGTGAGTCTCAGGTGTGGAACAGAGTATCCAGGTCATAATGGTCCACCGGTGAGGACCAGAGTCACCAGATATGGGAGAGGCCCAGTTAGGATCAGAGTTACCACTTCCAGGTGAGGCCAAGAAGGTGTCCACAACAATCAGGTCCAGGTGTGGAACAAAGTCTCCAGGACTAGGTGATGCCCAGGTGGTGACCAGATTTACCACTTCCGGGTGAGGACTAGGTAAAGACCACATTCACCAGGTCCAAGTGAGGCCCACGTGGGACCTGTGTCACCAGGCATGGGTAAGATCCAGGTGGGTACCCCACATCCCAGGGCAAGATGACCCGATGATGTCAAGGTAGGGACCAGAGTTACCAGGTCCAGGTGAGGCAAACCAGCAGGCCATGCAGTGGAACCATTTCCCGATGATGCTCAGTGAGTGACCAGAGACACCAGGTCCAAATGAGGCCCAGATGGAGCATATTCACTAGGTCCAGGTGAGGCCCATTTGAGGACAAGAGTCACCAGATCTGGTTGAGGCCCAGAGGGGTTCCAGAATCACCTGGTCCAGGTGACATCCAGATGGGGAC
This sequence comes from Canis aureus, assembly GCF_053574225.1. Classification (NCBI taxonomy): domain Eukaryota; kingdom Metazoa; phylum Chordata; class Mammalia; order Carnivora; family Canidae; genus Canis; species Canis aureus. The sequence goes on along the minus strand of NW_027554432.1, from coordinate 463,869 downwards.
CAGATCACCAGGTCAGGGTGAGGCCCAGAGAGGTCCCAGAGACATCATGTCCAGGTGAGGCTCAGGTGTGGAATAGAGTAACCAGGTACCAATGATGCCCAGGTGAGGACGAGAGTCACCAGGTCTGGGTGACGCACTGATAAGATCAGAGTCACCAGTTCAAGGTGAGGGCAAGAAAGAGTCCAGAGCAAACACGTCCAGGTGGGGAACATAGTCACCAGGACTGGGTTAGGCCCAGATGGGGACCAGATTCACCAGGTCTAGGTGAGGCCCAGGTTGTGACAAGATTCCCAGGGTCTGGGAGAAGACCAGCTAAGGGCCAGATTCACCAGGTCCAAGAGCCCCACGTGGGGACCTGAGTCACCAGGTATGGGTGAGGTCCAGGTGGCATCCCACTAACCAAGTCCAGGTGAGGCCAACCTGCAGGCCAGAGTCACCAGATCCAGGTGAGGCCCTAGTGGGGCCAGAGTCACCAGGTAAATGTGAGTCTACAAGTACACCACAGTCACCAGGTCCAGGTGTGATTCATATGGGAACGAGAGTCGCAAGGTCCAGGTGAGACCCAGGTGTGGATGACCGTCTGCAGGTCCAGATTGAGGCCTAGGTGGGGGGACCAGAGTCATCGGGACGAGTTGAGGCCAAAGTATGAAGCAAATTTATCATGTCCAAGTGAGGCCCAGGTGGGGAACAGAGTAAAAATGTCCCATAGATGCCAGGTGGGAAAAGAGTCACAAGGTCCAGACTAGGCCTAAGTGAGGAGTAGATTCACCAGTTCCTGTTGAGGCCCAGTTGAGTATCAGTGTCACCATCTCTGGGTGATTCCCAGAGGGGAACCAGAGTCACCCGGTTCTAGTGTGAGTCAGGTGCGGACCAGAGTCAACACGTCAGGATGAGGCCCAGAGGGGAACGAGAATCACTAGGTCCAGGTGAGGCCCCGTTGTGGAACTGAGAAAACAGGTCCCATGATGCACATATGAGGACCTGAGTCACCACGCAAAGGGGAGATCCCTGTGGGAACCAGTCACCTCGTCCAGGTGAGGCCCAGGTGGGACCACAGTCACCAGTTCCAGGTGAGGCCCAGGTATATAAGAGAGTATCCAGGTCCCAATGATGCCCAGGTAAGGTCCAGAGTCAACAGGTGCAGGAGAGGCCCAAATATGGATCAGAGTCATTGTGTTCCAGGGGAGGCCAGATGGAGACCACAGGTACCAGGTCCAGAAGAGCCCCATATGGGAACCAGAGCCACCAGATCCAGGTGAGGTCCAGGTGCGACCACAATCACAAAGTCCAGGTGAGGCGCAGGTGGCAACAGGATTCACCAAATCCAGGTGAGACCCAGGTGGCGTCCAGTCTCCAGATCCAGGTGCGGAGCAGCTTAGGACCAGATTCACCAGGCCCAAGTGAATCCCAAGGGGTGACCAGAGTCACCAGGTAAGGGTGAGGCCTAGAGGGGGTACGAGAGTAACCAGTTTAGTTTGAGGCTCAGAATGGGACCAGAGGTCCCTGGTCAAAGTAAGGCCCAATTGTGGAATAGAGTATCCAGGTCCCAATGATGCCTGGGTGTTGACCAGAGTCATTAGGGCCATGCAGACCCAGATGGGGAACAGAATCACTAGGTCCTGGTGAGGCATAGAATAAGACTACTGGTGAATAAGTCACCAGTATCAGGTGAGCGCCTTGTTGGATCCAGAGCCACTCTATCCAGCTGAGTCCCAGGTCCATGTGAGGCCCATGTGAGGACCAGATTCATCAGGTCGAATTGAGGCATAGCTGGGTCAAGAGTCACCAAGTTTGGGTGCGGCCGAGGTGGGGCAAGATTCAGCAGTTCTGAGTTAGGTCAAAATCGGGACGAGAGACACCAGGTCCAGGTGAGGCCAAACTGAGGACCAGAGTCACCAGATCGAGGTGAGGCCCAGAGCGGGACGAGAATCACTAGGAACAGGTGAAGCCCCGATGTGGAACTGAGAAACCAGGTGAATGCTGCCCATATGAGGACCTGAGTCACCAGGTCCATGTGATGTCCCTGTGGGAAACAGTCACCTCGTCCAGGTGAGGCCCAGGTGGGACCACAGTCACCAGGTCCAGGTGAGGCCCAGGTATATAAGAGAGTATCCAGGTCCCAATGATGCCCAGGTAGGTCCAGAGTCACCAGGTCCAAATGAGGCCCAGATGGAGCATATTCACTAGATCCAGGTGAGGTCCAGTTGAGGACAAGAGTCACCAGATCTGGTTGAGGCCTAGAGCCATACCGGAAACACCTGGCCCAGGTGACATCCAGATGGGGACCAGAGTCACCAGGTCAGGGTGAGGCCCAGAGAGGTTCCAGAGTCATCATGTCCAGGTGAGGCTAGGCGTGGAACAGAGTCACTAGGTACCAGTGATGCCCAGGTGAGGCCCAGAGTCACCAGATCTGGGTGACGCGCAGATAGGATCAGAGTCACCAGTTCCAGGTGAGGCCAAGAAAGAGTCCACAGCAATCAGGTCCAGGTGGGGAACAAAGTCACCAGGACTGGGTGAGGCCCAGATGGGGACCAGATTCACCAGGTCCAGGTGAGGCCCAGGTGGTGACCAGAGTCCCCGGGTCTGCGACAGGACCAGGTAAGGACCAGATTAACCAAGTCCAAGAGGCCCACGAGGGGAATTGAGTCACCATGTATGTGTGAGGCCCAGGTGGCAACTCCACTCACCAGGTCAAGGTGAGGCCAACCAGCAGGCCAGAGTCACCAGATCCAGGTGAGGCCCTAGTGGGGACCAGTGTCACCAGGTAAATGTGAGTCTACAAGAACACCACAGTCACCAGGTCCAGGTGTGGTTCATGTGGGAACGAGAATCACCAGGACCAGGTGAGACCCATGTGGGCACCACAGTAACCAGGTCCAAACTGAGGCCTAGGTGGGGGGAACAGAGTCATCAGGAGCAGTTGAGTCCAAAGTGTGGAGCAAAGTTATCATGTGGAGTTGAGGCCCAGGTGGGGAAGAGAGTAACCATGTCACATTGATGCCAGGTGGGAAAAGAGTCACAAGGTCCAGACGAGGCCTAAGTGAGGAGTAGATTCAACAGGTCCTGTTGAGGCCCAGTTGAGGACCAGTGCCCCATCTCCGGGTGAGTCCCAGAGGGGGACCACAGTCACCAGGTTCTGGTGATATCCAGGTTGGGACCAGAGTCACCACGTCAGGGTCAGGCCCAGAGGGGGACGAGAATCACTAGGTCCAGGTGAGGCCCCGATGTGGAACTGAGAAACCAGGTCCCATGATGCCCATATGAGGACCTGAGTCACGAGGTCCAGCTGAGGTCCCTGTTGGAACCAGTCACCTCGTCCCGGTGAGGTCCAGGTGGGACCACAGTCACCAGGTCCAGGTGAGGACCAGGTATATAAGAGAGTATCCAGGCCCCAATGATGCCCAGGTAAGGACCAGAGTCAACAAGTCCAGGAGAGGCACAAAAATGCATCAGAGTCATTGTGTTCCAGGTGAGGCCTGATGGAGACCACAGGAACCAAGTCCAGGAGAGCCCCATATGGGAACCAGAGCCACCAGATACAGGTGACTTACAGGTGGGATCACAGTCACAAGGTCCAGGTGAGGCACAGGTGGCAACAGGATCCACCATGTCCAGGTGAGGCCCAGGTGGCGACCAGTCACCAGATCCAAGTGAGGACAACCTAAGGACCAGATTCACCAGGCCCAAGTGAAGCCCAAGGGGTGACCAGAGTCACCAGGTAATAGTGAGGCTCAGAGGGGGAACCAGAGTAACCAGTTTAGTTTGAGGCCCATAATGGGACCAAAGGTCCCTGGTCAAAGTGAGGCCCAGGTGTGGAATAGAATATCCAAGTCCCAATGATGCCTGGGTGAAGACCAGAATCACTAGGGCCATGCAGCCCCAGGTGGGGAACAGAATCACTAGGTGTTGGTGAGGCATAGAATAAGACCACAGTCAGCAGTATCAGGTGAGCCCATTGTGGGAACCAGAGCCACTCTATCCAGGTGAGTCCCAGGTCCATGTGAGGCCCACGTGAGGACCAGATTCATCAGGTCAAATTGAGGCATAGCTGGGGACAAGAGTCACCAGTTCTGGGTGCGGCCTAGGTGGGGCAAGATTCAGCAGTTCTGAGTTAGGTCAAAGTGGGGACGAGAGACACCAGGTCCAGGTGAGGCCAAACTGAGGACCAGAGTCACCAGATGCGGGTCAGGTCCACGTGGGGACCAGAGTCACCAGATCCAGGTGAAGTCCAGGTGGGGACCAGAGTCACCAGATCCAGGTGAAGCCCAGGAGGGGACAAGAGTCACTAGTAACACAGTAAGCAGGTCCAGTTGAGTTCCCGGTGGTGACAAGTGTCTCCAGGTCCAGGTGAGGTTCATGTGGGCACCAGGATCACCATGTCCAGGGGACACCCTTGAAAGAACCAGAGTCAACAGTTCAAGGTCAGGCGCAGGTGGCAACCAGGGTCAACAGGTCCATGTCAGGCCAAGTGGGGTTCACAGTCACTAGGGCATGGTGAGACCCAGAGGGGGACCAGAGTCACCTGGTCCAGGTGAGGTCCAGTTGTGGAACAAGTCACCGGGTCCCAATTTCGCCCTTTTGTGGACCATGGTCAACAGGGCCAGGTGAGGCCCAGATGGGGACCGGATTCCCCAAATCCAGGTGAAGCCCAGGTGGGGACCACAGTCACCAGATCCAGGGTAGTCTCAGGTGCAGACCAGAATCACCAGGTCCAGGTTAGGTGCAGGTGGCAACCACACTCCCCAGGTCCCGGTGAGGCCCCGGTGGGGACCAGAGTCACGATGTACATGAGAAGCTAGAATCTCTGCAGCCACCAGGTCCACATGATGTCCATGTGGGAACGAGAATCACCAGTTACAGGTGAGGACCAGACGGGGATCCGACTCAACATGTCCAGGTGAGACCCAAGTGGGTACCAGTGTCACCATGTCCAGGTGTGGCTCAGGTGAATACCAGAGTTAATAGGTCCGGCTGGGTCACTGTTAGTGAACAGTGTAACCATATTCTTTTTTTTTTAATTTTTATTTATTTATGATAGTCACAGAGGGAGAAAGAGAGAGAGGCAGAGACATAGGCAGAGCGAGAAGCAGGCTCCGTGCACCGGAAGCCCGATGTGGGATTTGATCCCAGGTCTCCAGGATCGCGCCCTGGGCCAAAGGCAGGCGCCAAACCGCTGCGCCACCGAGGGATCCCCGTGTAACCATATTCTGATGCTACCCAGGTGGGTACCACAGACACCAGGTCCTGGTGAGGCCCAGGTGGGACCAGAGACATGAGGTCGAGGTGAGGTCCCGATGGGAACCACAGTCACCAGATCGGGTGAGGCCATGCTTAGGATCAGAGTCATCAGTTGCAGATGACGCCCAGGTGGAGCCAGAGTCACCCGGTAGAGAAGACGCCAAAGTCAGGACCAGAGTTACCAGGATCAAGTCAGTCCCTGTGGGGAATAGAGTAACCATGTCCCGATGATGCCCAGGTAGAACCCGAGTCAACACGTCCAGATGAGGCGCAGGTGGGGAGTATATTCACTAGGTCCCGGTGAGGCACAATTGAGGACCAGATTCCCCCGGTCTAGTTGAGGCCTAGAGGGGTATCAGATTCACCTGGTCTAGGTGACATCCAGATGGGGACCAGAGTCACCATGTCAGGCTGAGGCCCAGAGGGGATCCAGAGTCATCATGTCCAGGTGAGGCTCAAGTGTGGAACAGAGTATCCAGGTCATAATGGTCCTCAGGTGTGGACCTGAGTCACCAGATCTGGGTGAGACCCAGTTAGGTTCAAAGTAACCAGTTCCAGGTGAGGCCAAGAAGGTGTCCACAACAATCCGGTCCAGGTGGGGAACAAAGTCACCAGGACTGGGTGAGGCCAAGATGGGGACCAGATTAACAAGATCCAGGTTTTCCCAGATGGTGACCAGAGTTACCAGTTCCAGGTGAGGACCAGGTAAGGACGAGATTCACCAGGTCCAATTGAGACCCACGTGGGGACCTGTGTCACAATGCATGTGTGAGGCCCAGTTTTCCGCCCCACTCACCAGGTCCAGGTGAGGCCAACCTGCAGGCCATGCAGAGGAACCATGTCCCGATGATGCCCAGGTAAGGAACAGAGTTACCAGGTCCAGGTGAGGACAACCTGCAGACCATGCAGTGGAACCACGTCCCGATGATGCCCAGGTAGGGACCAGAGACACCAGGTCCAAATGAGGGCCAGATGGAGCAAATTCACTAGGTCTAGGTGAGGCCCAGTTGAGGACCAGAGTCACCAGATTTAGTTGATTCCTAGAGGGGTACCAGAATCACCTCGTCCAGGTGACATGCCGATGGGGACCAGAGTCACCAGGTCAGGGAGAGGCCCAGAGAGGTTCCAGACTCATCATGTCCAGGTGAGGCTCAGGTGAGGAACAGAGTCACCAGGTATCAATGATGCCCAGGTGAGGACCACAGTCACCAGATCTGGGAGACACGCAGATAGGATCAGAGTCACCAGTTCCAGATGAGGCCAAGAAATGGTCCACAACAAACAGGTGCAGAGGGGATCAAAGTCACCTGGACTGGGTGAGGCCCAGATGGGGAACAGATTCACCAGGTCCAGGTGAGGCCCAGGTGTTGACCAGAGTCTCCGGGTCTGGGTGAGGACCAGGTAAGAACCAGATTCACCAGGTACAAGAGGCTCACGTGGGGACCTGAGCCACCAGGTATGGTTGACGCCCAGGTGGCAACCCCACTCAAGAAGTCAGGTGAGGCCAAACTGCAGGCCAGTTACCAGATCCAGGTGAGGCCCTAGTGGGGAACGGAGTCACCAGGTTAATGTGAGTCTACAAGAACACCACAGTCACCAGGTCCAGGTATGGTTCATGTGGGAACGAGAGTCACCAGGTCCAGCTGAGTCCCCGGGGGTGACAAGACTCACCACGTCCTGGTGAGGCCCAGGTGTGGACCAGGATCACCAGGTACAGTGGAGGCCCTTGAAACAACCAGAGTCAACAGTTCGAGGTCAGGCGCAGGTGGCAACCACGGTCAGCAGGTCCATGTCAGGCCAAAGTGGGGTTCACTGTCACTAGGGCGCGGTGAGACCCAGAGGGAGACCAGAATCACCTGGTCCAGGTGAGGTCCAGTTGTGGAACACAGTCACCGGGTCCCAATTTTGCCCAGTTGAGGACCATGTTCAACAGGGCTAGGTGAGGCCCAGATGGGGAACGGAGTCCCCAAAGCAGGTGAAGCCCAGGTGGGGACCATAGTCACCAGATCCAGGGTAGTCTCAGGTGCAGACCAGAATCACCAGGTCCACTTGAGGTGCAGGTGGCAACCACACTCACCAGGTCCCTGTGAGGCCCTGGTGGGGACCAGAGTCACGAGGTACATGAGAAGCCTGAAAAACTGCAGCCACCAGGTCCACATGATGTCCATGTGGGAATGAGAATCACCAGTTACAGGTGAGGCCCAGGTGGGGATCCGACTCACCATGTCCAGGTGAGACCCAGGTGGGACCCAGTGTCACCATGACCAGATGAAGACCAGAGTTAATAGTTCCGGCTGGGCCACTGTTAGTGAACAGTGTCCCCATATCCTGATGCTACCTTGGTGGGTACCAGAGACATCAGGTCCTGGTGATGGTCAGGAGGGACCAGAGACATGAGGTCCAGGTGAGGTTCCATTGGGAATCACAGTCACCAGGTCTGGTGAGGCCATGCTTAGGATCAGAGTCACCAGTTAGAGGTGAGTCCCGGGTGGAGCCAGAGTCACCTGGGACAGAAGAGGCCAAAGTCAGGACCAGAGTTACCAGGATCAGGTCAGTCCCAGTGGGGAATAGAGTAACCATGTCCCGATGATGCCCAGGTAGAACCAGAGTCACCAGGACCAGATGAGGCGCAGGAGGGGAGCATATTAACTAGGTCCCGGTGAGGCCCAGTTGAGGACCAGAATGCCCAGGTCTAGTTGTGGCCTAGAGGGGTACCAGATTCACCTGGTCTAGGTGACATCCAGATGGGGACCAGAGTCACCATATTAGGCTGAGGCCCAGAGGGGATCCAGAGTCATCATGTCCAGGTGAGTCTCAGGTGTGGAACATAGTATCCAGGTCATAATGGTCCACAGGTGAAGACCAGAGTCACCAGATCTGGGTGAGGCCCACATAGCATCAGACTCACCAGTACCAGGTGAGGCCAAGAAGGAGTCCACAGCAATCAGGTCCCGGTGGGGAACAAAGTCACCAGGACTGGGTGAGGCCCAGATGGGGACCAGATTCACCAGGTCCAGGTTATTCTCAGGTGGTGACCAGAGTTACCAGTTCCGGGTGAGCACCAGGTAACGACCAGATTCACCATGTCCCAGTGAGGCCCACGTGGGGACCTGTGTCACCGGTATGGGTGAGGCCCAGATGGCAACCCCACTCACCAGGTCCAGGGGAGGCCAACTTTCGGGCCATGCAGAGGAACCTTGTCCCGATAATGCCCAGGTAGGGACCAGAGTTACGAGTTGCAGGGGAAGCCCTACTGGGGACTGGAGTCACCAGGTAAACGTGAGTCTACAAGAACACCACAGTCACCAGGTCCAGGTGTGGTTCATGTGGGAACAAGAGTCACCAGGTCCAGGTGAGACCCAGGTGGGGACCACAGTCACCAGGTCCAGGTGAGGTCCAGGTGGGACCACAGTCACAAGGTCTAGGTGAGGCGCAGGTGGCAACAGGATTCACCAAGTCCAGGTGAGGCCCAGGTGGTGACGAGTCACCACATCCAGGTGCGGACCAGCTAAGGACCAGATTCCCCAGGCCGAAGTGAAGCCCAAAGGGTGACCAGAGTCACCAGGTAAAGGTGAGCCCCAGAGGGGGAACCAGAGTAACCAGTTTAGTTTGAGGGCCAGAATGGGACGAGAGGTCCTTGGTCAAAGTGAGGCCCAGGTGTGGAATAGAGTATCCAGGGTGAGGATCATTGGGTCCATCACCCAATGATGCCTGGGTGAGAACCAGAGTCACTGGGGCCATGCAGGCCCAGATGGGGAACAGAATCACTAGGTCCTGGTGAGGCATACAATAAGACCACAGTCAGCAGTATCAGCTGAGCCCCTTGCGGGAACCAGAGCCACTCTATCCAGCTGAGTCCCAGGTCCAGGTGAGGCTTCCGTGAGGACCAGATTCATTAGGTCGAATTGAGGCATAGCTTTGGACAAGAGTCAACAGGTCTGGGTGCAGCCTAAGTTGGGCTAGATTCAGCAGTTCTGTGTTAGGTCATAGTGGGGACGAGAGACACCAGTTCCACGTGAGGCCAAACTGAGTACCAGAGTCACCAGATCCATGTGAGGTCCATGTTTGAAAGAAAGTCACCAGGTCCGGGAGAGGTCCAGGTGGGGACCAGAGTCAACGGATCCAGGTGAAGTCCAGGTGGGGACCTGAGTCACCAGATCCAGGTGAAGCCCAGGTGGAGACCAGAGTCTAGGACCAGATGAGACCCAGGTGAGGACAGGAGTTACCAGGTACACGTGAGGCCCCGGTGGGGATCAGAGGCAACAGGTCCATGTGAGGCCGGCTTGGGGACCATGGTCAACAGGTCTACTTGAGGCCCAGGTGTGGAACACAGTAAGCAGGTCCAGGTGAGTCCCCGGTGGTGACAAGAGTCACCACGTCCAGGTGAGGCCCAGGTGCGGACCAGGATCACCAGGTATGGGGGGGGGGCCTTGAAAGAACCAGAGTCAACAGTTCGAGGTTAGACGCAGGTGGCAACCAGGGTCAGCAGGTCCAAGTCAGGCCAAAGTGGGGTTCACAGTCACTAGGCACCGTGAGACCCAGAGGGGGACCGGAGTCACCTGGTCCAGTTGAGGTCCAGTTTTGGAACACAGTCACCGGGTCCCAATTTTGCCCAGTTGAGGACCATGGTCAACAGGGCCAGGTAAACCCAGATGGGGACCGGAGTCCAAATATCCAGGTGAAGCCCAGATGGGGACCACAGTCAGCAGATCCAGGGTAGTCTCACGTGCAGACCATAATCACCAGGTCCAAGTGAGGTGCAGGTGGCAACCACGATCCCCAGGAGCCAGTGAGGCCCTGGCGGGGACCAGAGTCACAAGGTACATGAGAAGCTAGAAACACTGCAGCCACCAGGTCCACATGATGTCCATGTGGGCCGGAGAATCAGCAGGTACACATGAGGACCAGGCGGGGATCCGACTCACCATGTCAATTTGAAACCCAGGTGAGATCCAGTGTCACCATGTCCAGGTGTGGCCCAGGTGAAGACCAGATTAATAGGTCCAGCTGGTCACTGTTAGTGAAGAGTGTAACCATATCCTGATGCTACCCAGGTGGGTACCGGAGACACCAGGTCCTGGTGAGGCCCCGGTGGGACCAGAGACATGAGGTCCAGGTAAGATCCCAATGGGAACCGCAGTCACAAGGTCAGGTGAGGCCATGCTTAGGATCAGAGTTACCAGTTACAGGTGAGGCACAGGTGGAGCCAGAGTCACCTGGTACAGAAGAGGACAAAGTCAGGACTAGAGTTACTAGGATCAGGTCAGTCCCATTGGGGAATAGAGTAACCATGTCCCGATGATGCCCAGGTAGAACCTGAGTCACCACGTCCAGGTAAGTCGCAGGTGGGGAGAATGTTCCCTAGGTCCAGGTGAGGCCCAGTTGAGGACCAGAGTCACCAGGTCTGGTTGAGGCCGACAGGGATCCCAGATTCACCTGGTCTAGGTGACATCCAGATGGGGACCAGAGTCACCATGTTAAGCTGAGGCCCAGAGGGGATCCAGAGTCATCATGTCCAAGTGAGTCTCAGGTGTGGAACAGAGTATCCAGGTCATAATGGTCCACAGGTGAGGACCAGAGTCACCAGATCTGGATGAGGCCCAGTTAGGATCAGAGTCACCAGTTCCAGGTGAAGCCAAAAATGTGTCCACAGCAATCAGGTCCAGGTGGGGAACAAAGTCACCAGGATTGGGTGAGGCCAAGATGGGGACCAGATTCACAAGTTCCAGGTTATTCCCGGGTGGGGACCAGAGTTACAAGTTCCGGGTGAGGACCAGTTAAGGACGAGATTCACCAGGTCCAAGTGAGACCCACGTGGGGACCTGTGTCACAATGTATGTGTGAGGCCCAGATTACCACCCCACTCACCAGGTCCAGGTGAGGCCAACCTGCAGGCCATGAAGAGGAACCATGTCCAGATGATGCCCAGGTAGGGACCAGAGACACCAAGTCCAAATGAGGTCCAGATTGAGCAAATTCACTAGGTCCAGGTGAGGCCCAGTTGAGGACCAGAGTCACCAGATTTGGTTGATGCCTAGAGGGGTACCAGAATCACCTGGTCCAGGTGACATCCAGATGGGGACCAGAGTCACCAGGTCAGGGAGAGGCCCAGAGAGGTTCCAGAGTCATCATGTCCAGATGAGGCTTAGGTGAGGAACAGAGTCACCAGGTACCATGATGCCCAGGTGAGGGCCAGAGTCACCAGATCTGGGTGAGGTCCAGTTAGGTTCAGAGTCACCAGTTCCAGGTGAGGTCCAAAAGGAGTCCACAGCAATCAGGTCCAGGTGGGGAACAAAGTCACCAGGACTGGGTGACGCCCAGATGGGGAGCAGATTCACCAGGTCCAGTTGAGGCCCAGGTGGTGACCAGAGTCCCAGGTCTGGGAGAGGACCAGGTAAGGACCAGATTCACCAGGTCCAAGAGGCACACGTGGGGACCTGAGTCACCAGGTATGGGTGAGGCCCAGGTGGCAACCCCACTCACCAGGTCCAGGTGAGGCCAACCTGCAGGCCAGAGTCACCAGATCCAGGTGAGGCCCTAGTGGGGACCGGAGTCACCAGGTAAATGTGAGTCTACAAGAACACCACAGGGACCAGGTCCAGGTGTGGTTCATGTGGGAACAAGAGTCACCAGGTCCAGGTGAGACCCAGGTGGGGACCACAGTCACCAGGTCCAGATTGAGGCCTAGGTGGGGGGACCAGAGTCATCAGGACCAGGTGAGGCCAAAGTGTGGAGCAAAGTTATCATGTCCAGGTGAGGCGCAGTTGGGGAACAGAGTAACCATGTCCCATTGATGCCAGGTGAGAAAAGAGTCACAAGTTCCAGACGAGGCCTATGTGAAGAGTAGATTCATCAGGTCCTGTTGATGCCCAGTACAGGACCAGTGTCCACAGCTTTGGTGAGTCTCAGTGGGGAACCAGAGTCACCCGGCTCTGGTGATATCCAGGTGGGGACCAGAGTCACCACGTCAGGATGAAGCCCAGAGGGGGACGAGAATCACTAGCTCCAGGTGAGGCCCGATGTGGAATTGAGAAACCAGGTCCCATGATGCCCATATGAGGACTTGAGTCACCAGGTCCAGGTGAGGTCCCTGTGGGAACCAGTCACCTCGTCCAGGTGAGGCCGAGGTGGGACCACAGTCACCAGGTCCAGGTGAGGCCCAGGTATATAAGAGAGTATCGAGGTCCCAATGATGCCCAGGTAAGGACCAGAGTCAACAGGTCCAGGAGAGGCCCAAATACGAATCAGAGTCATTGTGTTCCAGGTGAGGCCAGATGGAGACCAGAGGAACCAGGTCCAGGAGAGCCCCATATGGGAACGAGAGCCACGAGATCCAGGTGAGTTCCAGGTGGGACCACAGTCACAAGGTCCAAGTGAGGCGCAGGTGGCAACAGGATTCACCAAGTCCAGGTGAGGCCCAGCTGGCGACCAGTCACCACATCCAGGCGCGGACCAGCTAAGGACCAGATTCACCAGGCCGAAGTGAAGCCCAAAGGGTGACTAGAGTCACCAGGTAAGGGTGAGCCCCAGAGGGGGAACCAGAGTAACCTGTTTAGTTTGAGGCCCAGAATGGGACCAGAGGTCCCTGGTCAAAGTGAGGCCCAGGTGTGGAATAGAGTATCCAGGGTGAGGATTATTGGGTCCATCACCCAATGATGCCTGGGTGAGGACCAGAGTCACTGGGCCATGCAGGCCCAGATGGGGAACAGAATCACCTTGTCCTGGTGAGGCATACAAAAGACCACAGTCAGCAGTATCAGCTGAGCCCCTTGCGGGAACCAGAGACACTCTATCCAGCTGAGTCCCAGGTCCAGGTGAGGCTCTCGTGAGGACCAGATGCATTAGGTCGAATTGAGGCATAGCTGGGGACAAGAGTCACCAGGTCTGGGTGCAGCCTAAGTTGGGCTAGATTCAGCAGTTCTGAGTTAGGTCAAAGTGGGGACGAGAGACGCCAGTTCCAGGTGAGGCCAAACTGAGTACCAGAGTCACCAGATCCATGTGAGGTCCATGTTTGAAAGAAAGTCACCAGGTCCGGGAGAGGTTCAGGTGGGGACCAAAGTCACCAGTTCCAGGTGAGGCCAAGAAGGAGTCCACAGAAATCAGGTCCAGGTGGGGAACAAAATCACGAGGACTCGGTGAGGCCTAGATGGGGACCAGATACACAAGGGCCAGGTGATATCCAGGTGGTGACCAGACTTACCAGTTCCGGGTGAGGACCAGGTAAGGAGAAGATTCACCAGGTCAAAGTGAGGCCCATGTGGGGAACTGTGTCACCAGGCATGGGTGAGCCCCAGGTGGCAACCCCACTGACCAGGTACAGGTGAGGCCAACCTGCAGGCCTTGCAGAGGAACCATGTCCCGATGATGACCATGTAGGGACCAGACTTACCAGGTCCAAGTGAGGCCAACCTGCAGGCCATGCAGTTGAACCATGTCCCGATGATGCCCAGGTAGGGACCAGAGTCACCAGGTCCAAAAGAGGGCCAGATGGTGCATATTCACTAGGCCAAGTGAGGCCCAGTTGAGGACCAGAGTCACCAGATCTGGTTGAGGCCTATAAGGGTACCAGAATCACCTGGTCCAGGTGACATCCAGATGGGGACCAGAGTCATCGGGTCAGGATGAGGCCCAGATAGGTTCCAGAGTCATCATGTCCAGGTGAGGCTCAGGTGTGGAACAGAGTCACCAGGTCCCAATGATGCCCAGGTGAGGAACAGAGTCACTATGTCTGGGTGACGCGCAGATAGGATCAGAGTCACCAGACTTTGCCGAGAGGGGTACCAGATTCACCAGGTCCAGGTGGGGCACAGGTGTTGACCAGAGTCCCCGTTCTGGGAAAGGACAAGGTAAGGACCAGATTCACCAGGTCCAAGAGGCCCACGTGGGGACCTGAGTCACCAGGTATGGGTGAGGCCCAGGTGGCAATAACACTCACCAGGTCCAGGTGAGGCCAACCTGCAGGCCATGCAGTGGAACCATATCCTGATGATGCCCAGGTATGGACCAGAGTCACCAGGTCCAAATGAGGCCCAGGTGGAGCATATTCACTAGGTACAGGTGAGTCCCCTTTAAAGACCAGAGTCACCAGATCTGTTTGAGGCCTAGGGGGTACCAGAATCACCTTGTCCATGTGACATCGAGATGGGGACCAGAGTCACTAGGTCAGGGTGAGGCCCAGAGCGTTTCCAGAGTCATCATGTCCAGGTGAGGCTCAGGTGAGGAACAGAGTCACCAGGTACGAATGATGCCCATGTGAGGACCAGAGTCACCAGATCTGGGAGACGCGCAGATAGGATCAGAGTCACCAGTTGCAGATGAGGCGAAGAAAGGGTCCACAACAAACAGGTCCAGGAGGGGATCAAAGTCACCTGGACTGGGTGAGGCCCAGATGGGGAACAGATTCACCAGGTCCAGGTGAGGCCCAGGTGTTGACCAGAGTGTCCGGGTCTGGGAGAGGACCTGGTAAGGACCAGATTCACCAGGTCCAAGAGGCTCACGTGGGGACCTGAGTCACCAGGTATGGGTGAGGCCCAGGTGGCAACCCCACTCAAGAGGTCCAGGTGAGGCCAACCTGCAGGCCAGAGTTACCAGATCCAAGTGAGGCCCATGTGGGGAGCATGTTCACTAGGTCCCGGTGAGGCCCAGTTGAGGACAAGGGTCACCAGGTCTAGTTGAGGCCTAGACGGGTACCAGATTCACTTGGTCTAGGTGACATCCAGATGGGGACCAGAGTCACCATGTCAGGGTGAGGCCCAGAGGGGATCGAGAGTCATCATGTCAAGGTGAGGCTCAGGTGTGGAACAGAGTATCCAGATCATAATGGTCCACAGGTGAGGACTAGAGTCACCAGATCTGGGTGAGGCCCAGTTAGGATCAGAGTCACAAGTTCCAGGTGAGGCCAAGAAGGGTTCCACAGCAATCAGGTCCTGGTGGGCAACAAATTAACCAGAACTAGGTGAGGCCCAGATGGGGACCAGATTCACCAGTTCCAGGTGAGGTCCAGGTGGTGACCAGAGTCCCCGGGTCTGGAGAGGACCAGGTAAGGACCAGATTCACCAGGTCCAAGAGGCCCACGTTGGGACCTGAGTCACCAGGTATCTGTGAGGCCCAGGTGGCAACCCCACTCACCAGGTACAGGTGAGGCCAACCTGCAAGCCAGAGTCACCAGATCCAGGTGAGGGCCTAGTGGGTACCGCAGTCACCAGGTAAATGTGAGTCTACAAGAACACCACAGTCGGGATCCCTGGGTGGCGCAGGGGTTTGGCGCCTGCCTTTGGCCCAGGGCGCGATCCTGGAGACCCGGGATCGAATCCCACGTCAGGCTCCCGGTGCATGGAGCCTGCTTCTCCCTCTGCCTGTGTCTCTGCCTCTCTCTCTCTCTGTGACTATCATAAATAAATAAAAATTAAAAAAATAAAATAGCACCACAGTCCCCAGGTCCAGGTGGGGTTCATGTGGCAAGGAGAGTCAACAGGTCCAGGTGAAACCCAGGTGGGGACCACAGTCACCAGGTCCAGATTGAGGCCTAGGTGAGGGGACGAGGGTCATCAGGACCAGTTGAGACCGAAGTGTGTAGCAAAGTTATCATGTCCATGTGAGGTCCAGGTGGGGACTAGAGTAACCTTGTTCCATTGTTGCCAGGTGGGAAATGAGTCACAAGGTCCATACGAGGCCTAAGTGAGGAGTAGATTCACCAGGTCCTGTTGAGGCACAGTTGAGGACCAGTGTCGCCAGCTCCGCGTGAGTCCCAGAGGGGGACCAATCACCGGTTCTGTTGATATCCAGGTGGTGACCAGAGTCACCACGTCAGGGTGAGGCCCAGAGGGGGACGAGAATCACTAGGTGCAGGTGAGTCCCCGATGTGGAACTGAGAAACCAGGTCCCATGATGCCCATATGAGGACCTGAGTCACCAGATCCAGGTGAGGTTCCTGTGGGAACCAGTCACCTCGTCCAGGTGAGGCCCAGGTGGGACCACAGTCACCAGGTCCAGGTGAGGCCCAGGTATATAAGAGAGTGTCCAGGTCCCAATGATGCTCATGTAAAAACCAGAGTTAACAGGTCCAGGAGAGGCTCAAATATAGATCAGAGTCATTGTGTTCCAGGTGAGGCCAGATGGAGACCACAGGAACCAGGTCCAGGAGAGCCCCTTAAGGGAACCAGAGCCACCAGATCCAGGTGTGGTCCAGGTGGGACCACACTCACAAGGTCCAGGTGACGCGCGCGTGGCAATAGGATTCACCAAGTACAGGTGAGGCCCAGGTGGCGAACAGTCACCAGATCCAAGTGAGGACAAGCTAAAGACCAGATTCACCAGGCCCAAGTGAAGCCCAAAGGGTGACCAGAGTCACCAGGTAAGGGTGAGGCCCAGAGGGGGAACCAGAGTAACCAGTTTAGTTTGAGGCCCAGAATGGGACCAGAGGTCCCTGGTCAGAGTGAGGCCCAGGTGTGGAATAGAGTATCCAGGTCCCAATGATGCCTGTGTGAGGACCAGACTCACTAGGGCCATGCAGGCCCAGATGGGGAACAGAATCACTAAGTCCTGGTGAGGCATAGTATAAGACCACAGTCACCAGTATCAGGTGAGCCGCTTGTGGGAACCAGAGCCACTCAATCCAGCTGAGTCCCAGGTCCATGTGAGGCCCAGGTGAGGACCAGATTCATCAAGTCGAATTGAGGCATAGCTGGGGACAAGAGTCACCAGGTCTGGGTGCGGCCTAGGTGGGGCAATATTCAGCACTTCTGAGTTAGGTGAAAGTGGGGATGAGAGACACCAGGTCCAGGTGAGGCCAAACTGAGGACCAGAGTCATCAGATCCAGGTAAGGTCCATGTTGGAAAGAGAGTCACCAGGTCCAGGAGAGGTCCATGTGGGGACCAGTGTCACCAGATCAAGGTGAAGCCCAGGTGGGGACCAGAGTCATCAGATCCAGGTGAAGCCCTGGTTGGGACCAGAGTCACTAGGTCCAGATGAGGCCCAGGTGAGGACCAGAGTTACCAGGTACACGTGAGGCCCCGGTGAGGATCAGAGGCAACTGTTCCATGTGAGGCCGGCTTGGGGACCATGGTCAACAGATCTACTTGAGGCCCAGGTGTGGAACACAGTAACCAGGTCCAGGTGAGTCCCCGGTGGTGACAAGAGTCACCACGTCCAGGTGAGGCCCAGGTGGGGACCAGGATCACCAGGTACAGTGGA
This sequence comes from Canis aureus, assembly GCF_053574225.1. Taxonomy (NCBI): domain Eukaryota; kingdom Metazoa; phylum Chordata; class Mammalia; order Carnivora; family Canidae; genus Canis; species Canis aureus. The sequence goes on along the minus strand of NW_027554432.1, from coordinate 446,438 downwards.
AGCCCTTGAAAGAACCAGAGTAAACAGTTCGAGGTCAGGCGCAGGTGGCAACCAGGGTCAGCAGGTCCAAGTCAGGCCAAAGTGGGGTTCACAGTCACTAGGGCACAGTGAGACCCAGAGGGGGACCAGAGTCTCCTGGTCCAGGTGAGGTCCAGTTGTGGAACACAGTCACCGGGTCCCAATTTTGCCCAGTTGAGGACCATGGTCAACAGGGCCAAGTGAGGCCCAGATGGGGACCGGAGTCCCCAAATCCAGGTGAAGCTCAGGTGGGGACCACAGTCACCAGATCCAGGGTAGTCTCAGGTGCATACCACAATCACCATGTACAGGTGTGGCCCAGGTGAAGACCAGAGTTAATACGTCCAGCTGGGTCACTGTTAGTCATCACTGTAACCATATCCTGATTCTACCCAGGTGGGTACCAGAGACACCAGGTCCTGGTGAGGCCCAGGTGGGAACAGAGACATGAGGTCCAGGTTAGGTCCCGATGGGAACCACAGTCACTAGGACAGGTGAGGCCATGCTTAGGGTCAGAGTCACCAGTTACAGGTGAAGCCCAGGTGGAGCCAGAGTCACCTGGTACAGAAGAGGCCAAAGTCAGGCCCAGAGTTACCAGAATCAGGTCAGTCCCAGTGGGGAATACAGTAACCATGTCCCGTTGATGCCCAGGTAGAACCAGAGTCACCAGGTCCAGAGGAGGCACAGGTGGGGAGCATATTCACTAGGTCCCGGTGAGGCCCAGTTGAGGACCAGTGTCACCAGGTCTAGTTGAGGCCTAGAGGGGTACCAGATTCACCTGGTCTAGGTGACATCCAGATAGGGACCAGAGTCACCAGGTCAGGGTGAGGCCCAGAGTGGTTCCAGAGTCATCATGTCCTGGTGAGGCTCAGGTGTGGAACAGAGGCACCAGGTCCAATGATGCCCAGGTGAGGACAAGAGTCACCAGGTCTGGGTGACGCACAGATCGAATCAGAGTCACCAGTTCCAGGTGAGGTCAAGAAAGAGTCCACAGCAATCAGGTCCAGGTGGGGAAAAAAGTCACCAGGACTGGGTGAGGCCCAGATGGGGACCAGATTCACCAGGTCCAGGTGAGGCCCAGGTGGTAACCAGAGTCCCTGGGTCTGGGGGAGGTCAGGTAAGGACCAGATTCACCAGGTCCAAGAGGTCCACGTGGGGACCTGAGTCACCAGGTATGGGTGAACCTCAGGTGGCAACCCCACTCACCAAGTCCAGGTGAGGCCAACCTGCAGGCCACAGTCAGCAGAACCAGGTGAGGCCCTAGTGGGGACCGGTGTCACCAGGGAAATGTGAGTCTACAAGAACACCACAGTCACCAGGTCCAAGTGTGGTTCATGTGGGAACGAGAGTCACCAGATCCAGGTGAGACCCAGGTGGGGACCACAGTCACCAGGTCCAGATTGAGGCCTAGGTGAGGGGACCAGAGTCATCAGGGCCAGTTGAGGCCAAAGTGTGGATAAAAGTTATCATGTTCATGTGAGGCCAAGGTGGGGAACAGAGTAACCATGTCCCATTGATGCCAGATGGGAAAAGAGTCACAAGGTCCAGACGAGGCCTAAGTGAGGAGTAGATTCACCAGGTCCTGTTGAGGCCCACCTGAGAACCAGTGTCCCCAGCTCCGGGTGAGTCCCAGAGGGGGACCAGAGTCACCCGGTTCTGGTGATATCCAGGTGGGGACCGGAGTCACCACGTCAGGGTGAGGCCCAGAGGGGGACAAGAATCACTAGGTCCAGGGGAGGCCCCGATGTGGAACTGAGAAACCAGGTCCCATGATGCCCACATGAGGACCTGAGTCACCAGGTCCAGGTGAGGTCCCTGTGGGAACCAGTCACCTCGTCCAGGTGAGGTCCAGGTTGGACCACAGTCGCAAGGTCCAGGTGAGGCGCAGGTGGCAACAGGATTCACCAAGTCCAGGTGAGGCCAAGGTGGCGACCAGTCACCAGATCCAGGTGCGGAACAGATAAGGACCAGATTCTCCAGGCCCAAGTGAAGCCCAACGGGTGACCAGAGTCACCAGGTCAGGGTGAGGGCCAGAGGGGGAACCAGAGTAACCAGTTTAGTTTGAGGCCCAGAATGGGACCAGAGGTCCCTGGTCAAAGTGAGGCCCAGGTGTGGAATAGAGTATCCAGGTCCCAGTGACGCCTGGGTGAGGACCAGAGTCACTATGGCCATGCAGGCCCAGATGGGGAACAGAATCACTAGGTCCTAGTGAGGCATAGAATAAGACCACATTCAGCAGTATCAGGTGAGCCCCTTGTGGGAACCAGAGACACTCTATCCAGCTGAGTCCCAGGACCATGTGAGGCCCACGTGAGGACCAGATTCATCAGGTCATATTCAAGCATAGATGGGGACAAGAGTCACCAGGTCTGGGTGCGGCCTAGGTGGGGCAAGATTCAGCAGTTCTGAGTTAGGTCCAAGTGGGGACGAGAGACACCAGGTCCAGGTGAGTCCAAACTGAGGACCAGAGTCACCAGATCCAGGTGAGGTCCATGTTGGAAAGAGAGTCACGAGGTCCAGGAGAGGTCCAGGTGGAGTCCAGAGTCACGAGATCCAGGTGAAGTCCAGGTGGGGACCAGAGTCACCAGATCCATGTGAAGCCCAGATGGGGACCAGAGTCACTAGGTCCAGATGAGGCCCAGGTGAGGACTAGAGTTACCAGGTACACGTGAGGACACGGTGGGGATCAGAGTCAACAGGTCCATGTGAGGCCGGCTTGGGGACCATGGTCAACAGGTCTACTTGAGGCCCAGGATTTGAACACAGTAAGCAGGTCCAGGTGACTACCCATTGGTGACAGGAGTCACCACTTCCAGGTGTGACCCAGGTCCGACCAGGATCACCAGGTCCAGGGAAGGCCCTTGAAAGAACCAGAGTCAACAGTTCGAGGTCAGGCGCAGGTGGCAACCAGGGTCAGCAGGTACAAGTCAGGCCAAAGTGGGGTTCACAGTCACTAGGGCACGGTGACACCCAGAGTGGGACCAGAGTCACCTGGTCCAGGTGAGGTCCAGTTGTGGAACACAGTCTCCGGGTACCAATTTTGCCCAGTTGAGGACAATGGTCAACAGGGCCAGGTGAGGCCAAGATGGGGACCGGAGTCCCCAAATCCAGGTGAAGCCAAGGTGGGGACCACAGGCACCAGATCCAGGGTAGTCTCAGGTGCAGACCAGAATCACCAGGTCCATGTGAGGTGCAGGTGGCAACCACACTCACCCGGTCCCGGTGAGGCCCCTGTGGGGACCAGAGACACGAGGTACATGAGAAGCTTGAAACACTGCAGCCACCAGGTCCACATCATGTCCATGTGGGAACGAGGATCACCAGTTACAGGTGAGGACCAGGTGGGGATCCGACTCACCATGTCCAGGTGAGACCCAGATGGGAACCAGTGTCACCATGTCCTGGTGTGCCCCAGGTGAAGACCAGAGTTATTAGGTCCGGCTGGATGAGTGTTAGTGAACAGTGTAACCATATCCTGATGCTACCCAGGTGGGTACCAGAGACACCAGGTCCTGGTGAGGCCCAAGTGTAACTGGAGACATGAGGTCCAGGTGAGGTCCCGATGGGAACCACAGTCACCAGGTCAGGTGAGGCCATGCTTAGGATCAGAGTAACAGGTACAGGTGAGGCCCAGGTGGACACAGAGTCACCTCTTACAGAAGAGGCCAAAGTCAGGAACAGAGTTACCAGGATCAGGTCAGTCCCAGTGGGTAATACAGTAACCCTGTCCCAATGATGCCCGGGTAGAACCAGAGTCACCAGGTCCATCGAGGCGCAGGTGGGGAGAATATTCACTAGGTCCAGGTGAGGCCCAGATGAAGACCAGAGTCACCAGGTCTAATTGAGGCCTAGAGGGGTACCAAATTCACCTGGTCTAGGGGACCTCCAGATGGGGACCAGAGTCACCATGTCAGGGTGAGGCCCAGAGGGGATCCAGAGTCATCATGTCCAGGTGAGGTTCAGGTGTGGAACAGAGTATCCAGGTCATAATGGTCCACAGGTGAGGACCAGAGTCACCAGATCTGGGTGAGGCCCAGTTAGGAGCAGAGTCACAATTTTCAGGTGAGACCAAGAAGGAGTCCACAGCAATCAGGTCCAGGTGGGGAACAAAGTCACCAGGACTGGGTGAGGCCCAGATGGGGACCAGATTCACCAGGTCCATGTGATTCCCAGGTGGTGCCAAGAGTTACCAGTTCCGGGTGAGGACCAGGTAAGGACCAGATTCACCAGGTCCAAGTGAGGCCCACGTGGGACCTGTGTCACCAGGTATGGGTGAGGCCCAGGTGGCAAGCCCACTCACCAGGTCCAGGTGACGCCAACCTGCAGGCCATGCAGAGGAACCGTGTCCCGATGATGCCCAGGTAGGGACCAGAGTTACCAGGTCAAGAAGAGGCCAACCTGCAGACCATTATGTGGAACCATGTCCCGATGTTGCCCACGTAGGGACCAGAGTCACCAGGTCCAAATGAGGCCCAGATGGAGCATATTCATAGGTCCAGGTGAGGCCCATTTGAGGACCAGAGTCACCAGATCTGGTTGAGGCCCAGAGGGGTACCAGAATCCCCTGGTCCAGGTGACATCCAGATAGGGACCAGAGTCACCAGTTCCAGGTGAGGCCAAGAAAGAGTCCACAGCAATCAGGTCCAGGTGGGGAACAAAGTCACCAGGACTCTGTAAGACCCAGAAGGGACCAGATTCACCAGGTCCAGCTGAGGCCCAGGTTGTGACCAGAGTCCCCGGGTCCGGGAGAGGACCAGGTAAGGACCAAATTCACCAGGTCCACATGACCCACGTGGGGAACTGAGTCACCAGGTATGGGTGAGGCCCAGGTGGCAACCACACTCACCAGGTCCAGGTGAGGCCAACCTGCAGGCCAGAGTCACCAGATCCAGGTGAGGCCCTAGTGGGGACGGGAGTCACAAGGTAAATGTGAGTCTACAAGAACACCACAGTCACCAGGTCCAGTAGTGGTTCATGTGGGAACGGGAGTCACCAGGTCCAGCTGAGACCAAGTTGGGGACGACAGTCACCAGGTCCAGATTGAGGCCTAGGTTGGGGGACGAGAGTCATCAGGACCAGTTGAGGCCAAAGTGTGCAGCAAAGTTATCATGTCCAGGTGAGGCCCAGGTGGGGAACAGAGTAACCATGTCCCATTGATGTCAGGTGGGAAAAGAGTCACAATGTCCAGACGAAGCCTAAGTTTGGAGTAGATTCACCAGGTCCTGTTGAGGCCCAGCTGAGGACCACTGTCCCCAACTCCGGTTGTGTCACCCGGTTCTGGTGATATCCATGTGGGGACCAGAGTCACCAGATCCAGGTAAAATCCAGGTGGGGACCAGAGTCACCAGATCCAGGTGAAGTCCAGGTGGGGACCAGAGTCTCTAGGTGCAGATAAGGCCCAGGTGAGGCCCAGAGTTACCAGGTACACGTGAGGCCCCGGGGGGGATCAGAGGCAACAGGTCCATGTTAGGCGGGCTTGGGGACAATGGTCAAGAGGTGTACTTGAGGCCCAGGTATGGAACACAGTAAGCAGGTCCAGGTGAGTCCCCGGTGGTGACAGAGGTCACCACGTCAAGATGAGGACCAGGTGGGCACCAGGATCACCAGGTACAGGGGAGGCCCTTGAAAGAACCAGAGTCAACATTTCGAGGTCAGGCGCAGGTGGCAACCCGCGTCAGCAGGTCGAAGCCAGGCCAAAGTGGGGTTCACAGTCACAAGGGCACGGTGAGACCCAGAGGGGGACCAGAGTCACCTGGTCCAGGTGAGGTCCAGTTGTGGAACACATTACAGGGTCCCAATTTTGCCCAGTTGAGGACCATGGTCAACAGGGCCAGGTGAGGCCCAGATGGGGACCAGAGTCCCCATCCAGGTGAAGCCCAGGAGGGAACCACAGTCACCAGATTCAGGGTCGTCTCAGGTGCAGACCAGAATCACCAGGTCCAGGTGAGGTGCAGGTGGCAACCACACTCACCAGGTCCCGGTGAAGCCCTGGTGGGGACCAGAGTCACGAGGTATATGAGAAGCTAGAAACACTGCAGCCACCAGGTCCACGTGATGTGCATGCTGGAATGAGAATCACCAGTTACAGGTGAGGCCCAGGTGGGTTTCGGACTCACCATGTCCAGGTGAGACCCAGGTGGGAACCAGTGTCACCATGTCCAGGAGTGCCCCAGGTGAAGACCAGAGTTGATAGGTCCGGCTGGGTCAATGTTAGTGTACAGTGTAACCATATCCTGATGCTACCCAGGTGGGTACAAGAGACACCAGGTCCTGGTGAGGCCCAGGTGGGACCAGACACATGAGGTCCAGGTGAGGTCCCGATGGGAACCACAGTCAACAGGTCAGGTGAGGCCATGCTTAGGATCAGAGTCACCAGTTACAGGTCTGGCCGAGTTAGAGCCAGAGTCACATGGTACAGAAGAGTCCAAAGTCGGGACCAGAGTTACCAGGATCAGGTCAGTCCGAGAGGGGAATAGAGTAACCATGTCCCGATGATGCCCAGGTAGAACAAGAGTCACCAGGTCCAGATGGGGCGCAGGTGGGGAGCATGATAACTAGATCCCAGGAGGCCCAGTTGAGGACCAGAGTAACCAGATCTGGTTGAGGCCTAGAGGGGTACCAGAAACACCCGGTCCAGGTGACATCCAGATGGGGACCAGGGTCACCATGTCAGGGTGAGGCCCAGAAAGGTTCCAGAGTCATCATGTCCAGGTGAGGCTCAGGTGTGGAACAGAGTCACCAGGTACCAATGATGCCCAGGTGAGGACCAGAGTCACCAGGTCTGGGTGACCCGCAGATAGGATCAGAGTCACCAGTTCCAGGTGAGGCCAAGAAAGAGTCCACAGCAATCAGGTCCAGGTGGGGTACAAATTCCCGAGGACTGGGTGAGGCCCAGATGGGGACCAGATTCACAAGGTCCAGGTGATTCCCAGGTGGTGAACAGAGTTACGAGTTCCGGGTGAGGACCAGGTAAGGACCAGATTCACCAGGTCCAAGTGAGGCCCACGTGGGGCCCTGTGTCACCAGGCATGTGTGAGGCCCAAATGACAACCCCTCTCACCAGGTCCAGGTGAGGCCAACCTGCAGGCCATGCAGAGGAAACATGTCCCGATGATGCCGAGGTAGGGACTAGAGTTCTCCGGACCAGGTGAGGCCAACCTGCAGGCCATGCAGTGGAATATGTCCTGATGATGCCCAGGTAGGAACCAAATTTACCAGGTCCAGGTGAGGCCAACCTGCAGGCCATGAAATGGAACCATGTCCCGATGATGCCCAGGTAGGAACCAGATTTACCAGTTCCATGTGAGGCCAACCTGCAGGCCATGCAATGGAACCATGTCCCGATGATGCCCAGGTACGGACCAGAGTCACCAGGTCCTAATGAGGCACAGATGGAGCATATTCACTAGGTCCAGGTGAGGTCCAGTTGAGGACCAGAGTCACCAGATCAGGTTGAGGCCTAGAGGGGTACCAGAATCACCTGGTCCAGATGACATCCAGTTGGGGACCAGAGTCACCAGGTCAGGGTGAGACACAGAAAGGTTCCAGAGTCATCATGTCCAGGTGAGGCTCAGGTGTGGAACAGAGTCACCAGGTACCAATGATGCCCAGGTGTGGACCAGAGTCACCAGGTCAGGGTGACACGCAGATAGGATCAGAGTCACCAGTTCCAGGTGAGGCCAAGAAAGAGTCCACAGCAATCAGGTCCCGGTGGGGAACAAAGTCACCAAGACTGGGTGAGGCCCAGATGAGGACCAGATTGACAAAGTCCAGGTGAGGCTCAGGTGGTGACCAGAGTCCCCGGGTCTGGGAGAGGACCAGGTAAGGACCAGATTCACCAGGTCCAAGAGGCCCACGTGGGGACCTGAGTCACCAGGTATGGATGAGGCCCAGGTGGCAACCCCACTCACCAGGTCCAGGTGAGGCAAACCTGCAGGCCAAAGTCACCAGATCGACGTGAGACCCTAGCGGGGACCAGAGTCACCATGTAAATGTGAGTCTACCAGAACACCACTGTCACCAGGGCCAGGTGTGGTTCATGTGGGAACGAGAGTCACGAGGTCCAGGTGAGACCCAGGTGGGGACCACAGTCATCAGGTCCTGATTGAGGCCTAGGTGGGGGACCAGAGTCCTCAGGACCAGTTGAGGCCAAAGTATGGAGCAAAGTTATCATGTCCAAGTGAGGCCCAGATGGGGAAGAGAGTAACCATGTCCCATTGATGCCAGGTGGGAAATGAGTCACAAGGTCCAGACGCGGCCTAAGTGAGGAGTAGATTCAGCAGGTCCTGTTGAGGCCCAATTGAGCACCAGAGTCCCCAGCTCCGGGTGAGTCCCAGAGGGGGACCAGAGGCACCCGGTTCTGGTGATATCCAGGTGGGGACCACAGTCACCATGTCAGGGTGACGCGCAGAGGGGGACGAGAATCACTAGGTCCAGGTGAGGCGCCGATGTGGAACTGAGAAACCAGGTCCCATGATGCCCATATGAGGACCTGAGTCACAAGGTCCATGTGAGGTCCTTGTGGGAACCACTCACCTAGACCAGGTGAGGCACAGGTGGGACAACAGTCACCAGGTCCAGGTGAGGCCCAGGTATATAAGAGAGTATCCACGTCCCAATAATGCCCAGGTAGGACCTGAGTCAACAGGTCCAGGAAAGGCCCAAATATGGATCAGAGTCATTGTGTTCCATGTGAGGCCTGATGGAGACCACAGGAACCAAGTCAAGGAAAGCCCCATATGGGAACCAGAGCCAAGAGATCCAGGTGAGTTCCAGGTGGGACCACAGTCACAAGGTCCAGTTGAGGCACAGGTGGCAACAGGATTCAACAAGTCCAGGTGAGGCCCAGGTGGCTACCAGTCACCAGATCCAGGTGAGGACAAGCTAAAGACCAGATTCACTAGGCCCAAGTGAATCCCAAGGGGTGACCAGAGTCACCAGGTAAGGGTGAGGCCCAGAGGGGGAACCAGAGTAACCAGTTTAGTTTGAGGCCCAGAATGGGATCAGAGGTCCCTTGGCAGTGTGAGACCCAGGTGTGGAATAGAGTATCCAGGTCCCAATGATGCCTGGGTGAGGACCAGAGTCACTAGGGCCATGCAGGCCCAGATGGGGAACAGAATCACTAGGTCCTGGTGAGGCATAGAATAAGACCAGAGTCACCAGCATCAGGTGAGCCCCATGTGGGATCCAGAGCCACTCTATCCAGCTGAGTCCCAGGTCCATGTGAGGCCCACGTGAGGACCAGATTCATCAGGTCGAATTGAGGCATAGCTGGGGACAAGAGTCACCAGGTGTGGGTGCGGCCTAGGTGGGGCAAGATTCAGCAGTTCTGAGTTAGGTCAAAGTGGGGACGAGAGACACCAGGTCCAGGTGAGGCCAAACTGAGGACCAGAGTCACCATATCCAGGTGAGCTCCATGTTGGAAAGAGAGTCACCAGGTCCAGGAGAGGTCCAGCTGGGGACCAGAGTCACCAGATTCAGGTGAAGCCCAGGTTGGGACCAGTCAGTAGGTCCAGATGAAGCCTAGGTGAGGGCCAGAGTTACCAGGTACATGTGAGGCCCCGCTGGGGATAGGAGGCAACAGGTCCATGTGAGGCGGGCTTGGGGACCATGGTCAACAGGTCTACATTAGGCCCAGGTGTGGAACACAGTAACCAGGTCCAGGTGAGCCCCGGTGGTGACAAGAGTCACCACGTCCAGGTGAGGCCCAAGTGGGGACCATGATCACCAGGTACACGGGAGGCCCTTGAAAGAACCAGAGTCAAATGTTCTTGGTCAGTCGCAGGTGGCAACTGGGGTCAGCAGGTCCATGTCAGGCCAAAGTGGGGTTGACAGTCACTAGGGAACGTTGAGACCCAGAGGGGGACCAGAGTCACCTGGTCCAGGTGAGGTCCAGTTGTGGAACACAGTCACCGGGTCCCAATTTTGCCCAGTTGAGGACCATGGTCAACTGGGCCAGGTGAGGCCCAGATGGGGACCGGAGTCCCGAAATCCAGGTGAAGCCCAGGAGGGGACCACAGTCACCAGATCCAGGGTAGTGTCAGGTGCAGACCAGAATCACCAGGTCCAGGTGTGGTGCAGGTGGCAACCAAACTCACCATGTCCCGGTGAGGCACTGGTGGGGACCAGAGTCACGAGGTACATGAGAAGCTAGAAACACATGGGATCCCTGGGTGGGCAGCGGTTTGGCGCCTGCCTTTGGCCCAGGGCGCGATCCTGGAGACCGGGGATCGAATCCCACGTCGGGCTCCCGGTGCATGTAGCCTGCTTCTCCCTCTGCCTGTGTCTCTGCCTCTCTCTCTCTCTGTGACTATCATAAATAAATAAAAAATTAAAAAAAGATGCTAGAAACACTGCGGCCAACAGGTCCACATGATCTCCATGTGGGAACGAGAATCACCAGTTACAGGTGAGGATCAGGTGGGGATCCGACTCACCATGTCCAGGTGAGACCCACGTGGGAAACAGTGTCACCATGTCCAGGTGTGGCCCAGGTGAAGACCAGAGTTAATAGGTCCGGCTGGGTCACTGTCAGTGAACAGTGTAACCATATCCTGATGCTACCCAGGTGGGTACCAGAGGCACCAGGTCCTGGTGAGGCCCAAGTGGGACCAGAGACATGAGGTCCAGGTGAGGTCCCGATGGGAACCACAGTCACCAGGTCAGGTGAGGCCATGCTTAGGATCAGAGTCACCAGTTACAGGTGAGGCCCAGGTGGAGCCAGAGTCACCTGGTACAGAAGAGGCCAAAGTCAGGACCAGAGTTACCAGGATCAGGTCACTCCAAGTGGGAATAGAGTAACAATGTCCCGATGATGCCAAGGTAGAACCAGAATCACCAGGCACAGATGTGGCGCAGGTGGGGAGCATGTTCACTAGGTCCCGTTGAGGCCCAGTTGAGGACCAGAGTCACCAGGTCTAGGTGAGGCCTAGAGGGGTACCAGATTCACCTGGTCTGGTGACATCCAGATGGGGACCAGAGTCCCCATGTCAGGCTGAGGCCCAGAGGGGATCGAGAGTCCACATATCCAGGTGAGGCTCAGGTGTGGAACAGAGTATCCAGGTCATAATGGTCCACAGGTGAGGACCAGAGTCACCAGATCTGGGTGAGGCCCAGTTAGCATCAGAGTCAGCAGTTCCAGGTTAGCCAAGAAGGAGTCCACAGCAATCAGGTCCAGGTGGGGAAGAAAGTCAACAGGAATGGGTGAGGCCCAGATGGGGACCAGATTCACCAGGCCCAGGTGATTCCCATGTGGTGACCAGAGTTACCAGTTCCGGGTGACCACCAGGTAAGCACCAGATTCACCAGGTCCAAGTGAGGCCCACGTGGGGACCTCTGTCAATAGGCAAGGCTGAGGCCCAGGTGACAAACCCACTCACCAGTTCCAGGTGAGGCCAACCTGCAGGCCATGCAGAGGAAACAGGTCCCAAAGATGCTCAGGTAGGCACGAGAGTTACCAGGTCCAGGTGAGGCCAACCTACAGGCCATATAGTGGAACCATGTCCCGATGATGCCCAGGTAGGGACCAGAGTTACCAGGTCCAGGTGAGGCCAACCTGCAGGTCATGCAGTGGAACCATGTCCCGATGATGCCCAGGTAGGGACCAGAGTCATCAGGTCCAAATGAGGCCCAGATGGAGCATATTCACTAGGTCCAGGTGAGGCCCATTTGAGGACCAGAGTCACCAGACCTGGTTGTGGCCCAGAGGGGTACCATAATCCCCTGGTTCAGGTGACATCCATATGGGGACCAGAGTCACCAGGTCAGGTTGATAGAGAGAGGTTCCAGAATCATCATGTCCAGGGGAGCCTCAGGTATGGAACAGAGTCACCAGGACCAATGATGCCGAGGTGAGGACCAGAGTTACCAGGTACACGAGAGGCCCCGGTGGGGATCAGAGGCAACAGGTCCATGTGAGGCCTGCTTGGGGACCATGGTCAACAGGTCTACTTGAGGCTTAGTTGTGGAACACAGTAAACAGGTCTAGGTGAGTAACCGGTGGTGAAAAAAGTTACCATGTCCAGGTGAGGCCCAGGTGGGAACCAGGATCACCATGTCCAGGGGAGGCCCTTGAAAGTACCAGAGTCAACAGTACGACGACAGTCGCAGGTGGGAACCAGGGTCAGCATCCAAGTCAGTCCTAAGTGGGGTTCACAGTCACTAGGGCACGGTGAGACCCAGAGGGGGACCAGAGTCGCCTGGTCCAGGTGAGGTCCAGGTGTGGAACACAGTCACCAGGTCCCAATTTTGCCCAGTTGAGTACCATGGTCAACCGGGCCAGGTGAGGCCAAGATGGGGACCGGAGTCCCCAAATCCAGGTGAAGCCCAGGTGGAGACCACAGTCACCAGAACCAGGGTAGTCTCAGGTGCAGACCAGAATCACCAGGTCCAGGTGAGGTGCAGGTGGCAAACACACTCACCAGTGCACGGTGAGGCCCTGGTGGGGACCAGAGTCACGAGGTACATGAGAAGCTAGAAACACTGCAGCCACCAGGTCCACATGATGTCCATTGGGAATGAGAATCACCAGTTACAGTTGAGGACCAGGTGGAGCCAGAGACACCTAGTACAGAAGAGGCCAAAGTCAGGACCAGAATTACCAGGATCAGGGCAGTCCCAGTGGGGAATAGAGTAACCATGTCCCAATGATTCCCAGGTAGAACCAGAGTCGCCAGTTCCAGATGAGGCGGAGGTGGGGAGCATATTCACTAGGTCGCGGTGAGGCCCAGTTGAGGACCAGAGTCACCAGGTCAAGTTGAGGCCTAGAGGGGTACCAGATTCATCTGGTCTTGGGAACATCCAGATGGGGCCCATGTCTCCATGTCAGGCTGAGGACCAGAGGGGATCCAGAGTCATCATGTCCAGGTGAGGCTCAGGTGTGGAACAGAGTGTCCAGGTCATAATGGTCCACAGGTGAGGACCAGAGTCACCAGATCTGGGTGAGGCCCAGAAAGGATCAGAGTCAGCAGTTCCAGGTGAGGCCAAGTAGGAGTCCACAGCAAAGAGGTCCAGGCGGGGAGCAAAGTCACCAGGACTGGGGGAGGCTCAGATGGGGACCAGATTCACGAAGTCCAGGTGATTCCCAGGTTGTAAAAAGAGTTACCACTTCCGGGTGAGGACCAGGATAGGACCAGATTAACCAGGTCCAAGTGAGGCCCACGTGGGGCCTTTGTCACCAGGTATGAGTGAGGCCCAGGTGGCAACCCCACTCACCAGGTCCAGGTGAGGCCAACCTGCAGGCCATGCAGAGGAAATATGTCCCGATGATGCCCAGGTAGGGACCAGAGTTAACAGGTCCAGGTGAGGCCAACCTGAAGTCTATGCAGTGGAACCATGTCCCGATGATGCCCAGGTTGGGACCAGAATCATCAGGTCCAATGAGATCCAGATGGAGCATATTCACTAGGTCCAGGTGAGGTCCAATGGAGGACCAGAGTCACAGGACCTGGTTGAGGCCTACCGGGGTACCAGAATCACCTGGTCCAGGTGACATCCAGATGGGGACCAGAGTCACCAGGTCAGGATGAGGCCCAGAGAGGTTCCAGAGTCATCATGTCCAGGTGAGGCTCAGGTGTGGAACAGAGTCACCAGGTACCAATGATGCCCAGATGAGGACCAGAGTCACCAGATCTGGGTGACGCGCAGATAGGATCAGAGTCACCAGTTCCAGGTGAGGCAAGGAAGAGTCCACAGCAATCAGTTCCAGGTGGGGAACAAAGTAACCAGGACTGGGTGAGGCCCAGATGGGGACCAGTTCACCTTGTCCAAGTGAGGCCCAGCTGATGACCAGAGTCCCCAGGTTGGGAGAAGACGAGGTAAGGACCAGATTCACCAGGTCCAAGAGGCCGACGTGGGGACCTGTGTCACCAGGTATGGGTTAGCCACAGGTGGCATCCCACTCACCAGGTCCAGGTGAGGCCAAAGTGAGGACCAGAGTCACCAGATCCAGGTTAGGTCCACATTGGAAAGAGAGTCACCAGGTCCAGGAGAGGTCCAGGTCGGGACCAGAGTCACCAGATCCAGGTGAAGTCCAGGTGGGGACAAGACTCACCAGATCCATGTGAAGCCCAGGTGGGGACCAGAGTCACTTGGACCAGATGAGGCCAGTTGAGGACCAGAGTTACCAGACACCTGAAGCCCCGGTGGGGATCAGAGGCAACAGGTCTACTTGAGGCCCAGGTGTGGAACACAATAAGCAGGTCCAGGTGAGTCCCCGGTGGTGAGAAGAGTCACTACGTCCAGGTGAGGCCCAGGTGGGGACCAGGATCACCAGGTACAAGGGAGGCCTTGAAAGAACCAGAGTCATCAGTTCGAGGTCAGGCGCAGGTGGCAACCAGGGTCAGCAGGTCAAAGTCAGGCCAAAGTGGGGTTCAGTCACTAGGGCACGGTGAGACCCCGAGGGGGACCAGAGTCACCTGGTCCAGGTGAGGTCCAGTTTTGGAACACAGTCACCGGGTCCCAATTTTGCCCAGTTGAGGACCATGGTCAACAGGGCCAGGTGAGGCCCAGATGGGAACCGGAGTCCCCAAATCCAGGTGAAGCCCAGGTGGAGACCACAGTCAACAGATCCAGCGTAGTCTCAGGTGCAGACCAAAATCACCAGTTCCAGGTGAGGTGCAGGTGGAAACCGCACTCACCAGGTCCCGGTGAGGCCCTGGTGGGGACCAGAGTCACGAGGTACATGAGAATCTAGAAACACTGCAGCCACAAGGTCCACAAGATGTCCATGTGGGAACGAGAATCACCAGTTACAGGTGAGGACCAGATGGGGATCCGACTTACCATGTCCAGGTGTGCCCCAGGTGAAGACCAGAGTTAATAGGTCCAGCTGGGTCACTGTTAGTGAACAGAGTAACCATATCCTGATGCTACCCAGGTGGGTACTAGAGACACCAGGTCCTGGTGAGGCCCAGGTGGGACCAGAGACATGAGGTCCAGATGAGGTCACGATGGGAACCACAGTCACCAGGTCAGGTGAGGGCATGCTAACGTCAGAGTCACCACTTACAGGTGATGCCCAGGTTGAGCCAGAGTCACCTGGTAGAGAAGAGGCCAAAGTCAGGACCAGAGCTACCAGGATCAGGTCAGTCCCAGTGGGGAATAGAGTAACCATGTCCCAGTGATGCCCAGGTAGAACCAGAGTCACCAGGTCCAGATGAGGCGCAGGTAGGGAGCATATTCACTAGGTCCCGGTGAGGCCCTGGTGAGAACTAGAGTCACCAGGTCCAGTTGAGGCCTAGAGGGGTACCAGATTCACCTGGTCTAGGTGACATCCAGATGGGGACAAGAGTCACCATGTCAGGGTGAGGCCCAGAGGGGATCCAGAGTCATCATGTCCAGGGGAGGCTCAGGTGTGTAACAGAGTATCCAGGTCATAATGGTCCACAGTTGAGCACCAGAGACACCTGATCTGGGTGAGGCCCAGTTAGGATCATCATAACCAATTCCAGGTGAGGCCAAGAAGGAGTCCACAGCAATCAGGTCCACGGGGGAACAAAGTCACCAGTACTGGGTGAGGCCCAGATGGGGACCAGATTCACCAGGTCCAGGTGATTCCCAGGTGGAGACCAGGGTTAACAATTCCCGGTGAGGACCAGGTAAGGACCAGATTCACTAGTTCCAAGTGAGGCCCACGTGGGGACCTGTGTATCCAGGTATGTGTGAGGACCAGGTGGCAACCCCACACACCAGGTCCGGCTGAGGCCAAACTGCAGGCCATGCAGAGGAACCGTGTCCCGAAGATGCCCAGGTGGGACCAGAGTTAGCAGGTCCAGGTGAGGCCAACATGGAGGTCATGCAGTGGCACCATGTCCCGATGGAGCCCACATAGGGACCGGAGTCACCACGTCCAATTGAGGCCCAGATGGAGCATATTCAATAGGTCCAGGTGAGGCCCAGTTGAGGACCAGAGGCACCATATCGGGTTGAGACCCAGAGGTGTACCAGAATCACCTGTTCCAGGTGACATCTAGATGAGGACCAGAGTCACCATGTCAGTGTGAGTCCCAGAGTGGTTCCAGAGTCACCTCGTCCAGGTGAGGCCCATGTGGGACCACAGTCACCATGTCCAGGTGAGGACCAGGTATGTAAGAGAGTATCCAGGTCCCAATGATGCCCAGGTAAGGACCAGAGACAACAGGTCCAGGAGAGGCCCAAATATGGATCAGAGTCATTGTGTTCCAGGTGAGGCCAGAAGGTGACAACAGGACCCAGGTCCAGGAGAGCCCCATATGGTAACCAGAGCCACGAGATCCAGGTGAGGTCCAGGTGGGACCACAGTCACAAGGTCCTGGTGAGGCGCAGGTGGCAACAGGATTCATCAAGTCCAGGTGAGGCCCAGCTGGCGACCAGCCACCAGATCCAAGTGAGGACAAGCTAAGGACCAGATTCACCAGGCCCAAATGAAGCCCAGGGGGTGACCAGAGTCACCATGTAAGGGTGAGTCCCAGAGGGGGAACCAGAGTAACCAGTTTAGTTTGAGGCCCAGAATGGGTCCAGAGGTCCCTAGTCAGAGTGAGGCCCAGGTGTGGAATAGTGTATCCAGGTCCCAATGATGCCTGGATGAGGACCAGAGTCACTAGGGCCATGTAGGCCGAGATGGGGACAAATCACTAGGTCCTGGTGAGGCATAGAATAAGACCACAGTCACCAGTATCAGGTGAGCCCCTTGCGTGAACCAGAGCCACTCTATCCAGCTGAGTCCCAGGTCCATGTGAGGCTCACGTGAGGACCAGATTCATTAGGTCGAATTGAGGCATAGCTGGGGACAAGAGTCACCAGGTCTGGGTGCGGCTAGGTGGGGCAAGATTCAGCAGTTCTGAGTTAGGTCAAAGTGGGGACGAGAGACGCCAGGTCCAGGTGAGGCTAAACTGAGGACCAGAGTCACCAGATCCATGTGAGGTCCATGTTGGAAAGAGAGTCACCAGGTCCAAGAGAGGTCCAGGTGGGGACCAGAGTCACCAGATCCAGGTGAAGTCCAGGTGGGGGGACCAGAGTCTCCAGATCCAGGTGAAGCCCAGGTGGGGACCAGAGTCACTAGGTCCAGATGAGGCCCAGGTGAGGATCAGAGTTACCAGGTACACGTGAGGCCCCGGCGGGGATCACAGCCAAAAAGTCCACGTGAGGCCGGCTTGGGGACCATGGTCAACAGGTCTACCTGAGGCCCAGGTGTGGAACACTGTAAGCCTGTCCAGGTGGGTCCCCAGTGGTGACAAGAGTCACCACGTCCAGTTGAGGCCCAATTGGGGACCAGGATCACCAGGTACAGGGTAGGCCCTTGAAAGAACCAGAGTCAACAGTTCGAGGTGGCGCAGGTGGCAACCAGGGTCAGGAGGTCCAAGTCAGGCCAAAGTTGGGTTCACAGTCACTAGGGCACAGTGAGACCCAGAGGGGGACCAGAGTCACCTGGTCCAGGTGAGGTCCAGTAGTGGAACACAGTCACCGGGCCCCAATTTTGTCCAGTTGAAGACCATGGACAACAGGGCCAGGTGAGGCCGGGATGTGGACCGGAGTCCCCAAATCCAGGTGAAGCCCAGGTTGGGACCACAGTCACAAGATCCAGGGTAGTCTCAGGTGCAGACCAGAATCAGCAAAGTCCAGGTGAGGTGCAGGTGGCAACCACACTCACCAGGTCCCCGTGAGGCCCTGGTGCGGCCCAGATTCTCGAAGTACATGAGAAGCTAGAAACACTGCAGCCACCAGTTCCACATGATGTCCATGTGGGAACGAGAATCACCAGTTACAGGTGAGGACCAGGTGGGGATCCGACTCACCAAGTCCAGGTGATACCCAGGTGGGAACCAGTGTCACCATGTCCTGGTGTGGCCCAGGTGAAGACGAGAGTTTATAGGTCCGGCTGGGTCACTGTTAGTGAACAGTGTAACCATATCCTGATGCTACCCAGGTGGGTACCAGAGACACCAGGTCCTGGTGAGGCCCAGATTGGACCAGAGATATGAGGTCCAGGTGAGGTCCCGATGGGAACCACAGTCACCAGGTCAGGTGAGGCCATGCTTAGGATCAGAGTCACCAGTTACAGGTGAGGCCCAGGCGGAGCCAGATTCACCAGGTACAGAAGAGGCCAAAGACAGCACCAGAGTTACCAGGATGAGGTCAGTCCCAGTGGGGAATAGAGTAACCATGTCCCGATGATGCCCAGGTAGAACCAGAGTCATCAGGTCGAGATGAGACAGAGGTGGGGAGCATATTCACTAGGTCATGCTGAGGCCCAGTTCAGGACTAGAGTCACCAGGTCTAGTTGAGGCATAGAGGGGTACCAGATTCACCTGGTCTAGGGGACATCCAGATGGGGACCAGAGTTACCATGTCAGTGTGAGGCCAGAGGGGATCCATACTCATCATGTCCAGGTGAGGCTCAGTGTGGAACAGGGTATCCATGTCATAATGGTCCACCGGTGAGGACCAGAGTCACCATATCTGGGTGAGGCCCACTTAGGATCAGAGTCACCAGTTTGAGGTGAGGCCTAGAAGGAGTCCACAGCAATCAGGTCCAGGTGCGGAACAAAGTCACCAGGACTGGGTGAGGCCCAGATGGGGACCAGATTCACCAAGTCCAGGTGAGGCTAGCTGGTGACCAGAGTTACTAGTTCCGGGTGAGGACCAGGTAAGGACCAGATTCACCAGGTCCAAGTGAGGCCCACGTGGGTACCTGTGTCACCAAGCATGGGGGAGGCCCAGGTGGCAACCCCACTCCCCAGGTCCAGGTGAGGCCAAACTGCAGGCCATGCAGGGGAACCATGTCCCGATGATGCCCACGTAGGGACTAGAGTTACCAGGTCCAGGTGAGCCAACCTGCAGGCCATGCAGTGGAACCATGTCCCGATGATGCCCAGGTAGGGGCCAGAGTCACCAGGTCCAAATGAGGCCCAGATGGAGCATATTCACTAGGTCCAGTGAGGCCCAGTTTAGGACCACTGTCACCAGATCTGGTTGAGGCTTAGAGGGGTACCAGAGTCACCTGGTCCAGGTGACATCCAGATGGGGACCAGAGGCATCAGGTCAGGGAGAGGCCCAGAGTGGTTCCAGAGTCATCATGTCCAGGTGAGGCTCAGGCGTGGAACAGAGTCACTAGGTACCAGTGATGCCCAGGTGAGGCCCAGAGTCACCAGATCTGGGTGACGCGCAGATAGGATTAGAGTCACCAGTTCCAGGTGAGGCCAAGAAAGAGTCCACAGCAAGCAGGTCCAGGTGGGGAACAAAGGCACCAGGACTGGGTGAGGCCCAGATGGGGACCAGATTCACCAGGTCCAGGTGAGGCCGAGGTGGTGACCAGTGTCCCCGGGTCTGGGAGAGGACCAAGTAAGGACCAGATTCACCAGGTCCAAGAGGCCCACGTGGGGACCTGAGTCACCAGGTATGGGTGAGAACCAGGTGGCTACCCCAATCACCAGGTCCAGGTGAGGCCAACCTGCAGGCCAGAGTCACCAGATCAACGTGAGGCCCTAGTGGGCACCGGAGTCACCAGGTAAATGTGAGTCTACAGGAACACCACAGTCACCAGGTCCAGGTGTGGTTCATGTGGGAACGAGAGTCACCAGGTCCAGCTGACACCCAGTTGGGGACGACAGTCACCAGGTCCAGATTGAGGCCTAGGTGGGGGGACCAGAGTCATCAGGACCAGTTGAGGCCAAACTGTGGAGCAAAGTTATCATGTCCAGGTGAGACCCAGGTGGGGGACAGGAAACCATGTCCCATTGATGCCAGGTGGGAAAAGAGTCACAAAGTCCAGACGAGGCCTAAATGAGGAGTAGATTCACCAGGTCCTGTTGAGGCCCAGTTGAGGACCAGTGTCCCCAGCTCCGGGTGTGTCACCCGGATCTGGTGATATCCAGGTGGGGGCCAGAGTCACCAGTCAGGGTGAGGCCCAGAGGGGGACGAGAATCACTAGGTCCAGGTGAGGCCCCAATGTGGAACTGAGAAACCCGGTCCCATGATGCCCATATGAGGACCTGAGTCACCAGGTCCAGGTGAGGTCCCTGTGGGAACCAGTCACCTCGTCCAGGTGAGGCCCAGGTGGGACCACAGTCACCAGGTCCAGGTGAGGCCCAGGTATGTAAGAGAGTATCCAGGTCCCAATGATTCCCAGGTAAGGACCAGAGTCAACAGGTCCAGGAGAGGCCCAAATATGGATCAGAGTCATTGTGAACGAAGTGAGGCCAGATGGAGACCACAGGAACCAGGTCCACGAGAGTCCCATATTTGAACCAGAGCAACCAGATCCAGGTGAGGTCCAGGTGGGACCACAGTCACAAGGTCCAGGTGAGGCACAGGTGGCAACCACACTCACCAGGTCCCGCTGAGTCCCTGGTGTGTACCAGAGTCACGAGGTACATGAGAAGGTAGAAACACTGCAGCCACCAGGTCCACATGATGTCCATGTGGGAACGAGAATCACCAGTTACAGGTGAGGACCAGGTGGGGATCCGACTCACCAAGTCCAGGTGATACCCAGGTGGGAACCAGTGTCACCATGTCCTGGTGTGGCCCAGGTGAAGACGAGAGTTTATAGGTCCGGCTGGGTCACTGTTAGTGAACAGTGTAACCATATCCTGATGCTACCCAGGTGGGTACCAGAGACACCAGGTCCTGGTGAGGCCCAGATTGGACCAGAGATATGAGGTCCAGGTGAGGTCCCGATGGGAACCACAGTCACCAGGTCAGGTGAGGCCATGCTTAGGATCAGAGTCACCAGTTACAGGTGAGGCCCAGGCGGAGCCAGATTCACCAGGTACAGAAGAGGCCAAAGACAGCACCAGAGTTACCAGGATGAGGTCAGTCCCAGTGGGGAATAGAGTAACCATGTCCCGATGATGCCCAGGTAGAACCAGAGTCATCAGGTCGAGATGAGACAGAGGTGGGGAGCATATTCACTAGGTCATGCTGAGGCCCAGTTCAGGACTAGAGTCACCAGGTCTAGTTGAGGCATAGAGGGGTACCAGATTCACCTGGTCTAGGGGACATCCAGATGGGGACCAGAGTTACCATGTCAGTGTGAGGCCAGAGGGGATCCATACTCATCATGTCCAGGTGAGGCTCAGTGTGGAACAGGGTATCCATGTCATAATGGTCCACCGGTGAGGACCAGAGTCACCATATCTGGGTGAGGCCCACTTAGGATCAGAGTCACCAGTTTGAGGTGAGGCCTAGAAGGAGTCCACAGCAATCAGGTCCAGGTGCGGAACAAAGTCACCAGGACTGGGTGAGGCCCAGATGGGGACCAGATTCACCAAGTCCAGGTGAGGCTAGCTGGTGACCAGAGTTACTAGATCCGGGTGAGGACCAGGTAAGGACCAGATTCACCAGGTCCAAGTGAGGCCCACGTGGGTACCTGTGTCACCAAGCATGGGGGAGGCCCAGGTGGCAACCCCACTCCCCAGGTCCAGGTGAGGCCAAACTGCAGGCCATGCAGGGGAACCATGTCCCGATGATGCCCACGTAGGGACTAGAGTTACCAGGTCCAGGTGAGCCAACCTGCAGGCCATGCAGTGGAACCATGTCCCGATGATGCCCAGGTAGGGGCCAGAGTCACCAGGTCCAAATGAGGCCCAGATGGAGCATATTCACTAGGTCCAGTGAGGCCCAGTTTAGGACCACTGTCACCAGATCTGGTTGAGGCTTAGAGGGGTACCAGAGTCACCTGGTCCAGGTGACATCCAGATGGGGACCAGAGGCATCAGGTCAGGGAGAGGCCCAGAGTGGTTCCAGAGTCATCATGTCCAGGTGAGGCTCAGGCGTGGAACAGAGTCACTAGGTACCAGTGATGCCCAGGTGAGGCCCAGAGTCACCAGATCTGGGTGACGCGCAGATAGGATTAGAGTCACCAGTTCCAGGTGAGGCCAAGAAAGAGTCCACAGCAAGCAGGTCCAGGTGGGGAACAAAGGCACCAGGACTGGGTGAGGCCCAGATGGGGACCAGATTCACCAGGTCCAGGTGAGGCCGAGGTGGTGACCAGTGTCCCCGGGTCTGGGAGAGGACCAAGTAAGGACCAGATTCACCAGGTCCAAGAGGCCCACGTGGGGACCTGAGTCACCAGGTATGGGTGAGAACCAGGTGGCTACCCCAATCACCAGGTCCAGGTGAGGCCAACCTGCAGGCCAGAGTCACCAGATCAACGTGAGGCCCTAGTGGGCACCGGAGTCACCAGGTAAATGTGAGTCTACAGGAACACCACAGTCACCAGGTCCAGGTGTGGTTCATGTGGGAACGAGAGTCACCAGGTCCAGCTGACACCCAGTTGGGGACGACAGTCACCAGGTCCAGATTGAGGCCTAGGTGGGGGGACCAGAGTCATCAGGACCAGTTGAGGCCAAACTGTGGAGCAAAGTTATCATGTCCAGGTGAGACCCAGGTGGGGGACAGGAAACCATGTCCCATTGATGCCAGGTGGGAAAAGAGTCACAAAGTCCAGACGAGGCCTAAATGAGGAGTAGATTCACCAGGTCCTGTTGAGGCCCAGTTGAGGACCAGTGTCCCCAGCTCCGGGTGTGTCACCCGGATCTGGTGATATCCAGGTGGGGGCCAGAGTCACCAGTCAGGGTGAGGCCCAGAGGGGGACGAGAATCACTAGGTCCAGGTGAGGCCCCAATGTGGAACTGAGAAACCCGGTCCCATGATGCCCATATGAGGACCTGAGTCACCAGGTCCAGGTGAGGTCCCTGTGGGAACCAGTCACCTCGTCCAGGTGAGGCCCAGGTGGGACCACAGTCACCAGGTCCAGGTGAGGCCCAGGTATGTAAGAGAGTATCCAGGTCCCAATGATTCCCAGGTAAGGACCAGAGTCAACAGGTCCAGGAGAGGCCCAAATATGGATCAGAGTCATTGTGAACGAAGTGAGGCCAGATGGAGACCACAGGAACCAGGTCCACGAGAGTCCCATATTTGAACCAGAGCAACCAGATCCAGGTGAGGTCCAGGTGGGACCACAGTCACAAGGTCCAGGTGAGGCACAGGTGGCAACCACACTCACCAGGTCCCGCTGAGTCCCTGGTGTGTACCAGAGTCACGAGGTACATGAGAAGGTAGAAACACTGCAGCCACCAGGTCCACATGATGTCCATGTGGGAACGAGAATCACCAGTTACAGGTGAGGACCAGGTGGGGATCCGACTCACCATGTCCAGGTGAGACCCAGGTGGGAACTAGTGTCACTATGTCCAGGTGTGGCTCAGGTGAAGACCGGAGTTAATAGGTCCGGCTGGGTCACTGTTACTGAAGAAGTAAACATATCTTGATGCTACCCAGGTGGGTACCAGAGACACCAGGCCCTGGTGAGGCCCAGGTGGGACCAGAAACATGAGGTCCAGGTGAGGTCCCGATGGGAACCACAGTCACCACGTCAGGTGAGGCCATGCTTAGGATCAGAGTCACCAATTACAGGTGAGACCCAGGTGGAGGCAGAGTCACCTGGTACAGACAAGGCCAAAGTCAGGACCAGAGTTACCAGGATCAGGTCAGTCCCATTGGGGAATAGAGTAACCATGTCCCGATGATGCCCAGGTAGATCCAGACTCACCAGTTCCAGATGAGGCCAAGAAGGAGTCCACAGCAATCAGGTCCAGGTGGGGAACAAATTCACCAGGACTGGATGAGGCCCGGATGGGGACCAGATTCACAAGGTCCAGGTTTTTCCCAGGTGGTGACCAGAGTTACGAGTTCCGGGTGAGGAACAGGTAAGGACCAGATTCACCAGGTCCAACTGAGGCCCACTTGGGGACCTGTGTCACCACGTATGGGTGAGGCCTAGGTGACAACCCCACTCACCAGGTCCAGGTGAGGCCAACTTGCAGGCCATGCAGAGGAACCATGTCCCGATGATGCCCAGGTGGGACTAGAGTTACCAGGTCCAGGTGAGGCCAACCTGAAGGCCATGCAGTGGAAACATGTCCTGATGATGTCCAGGAAGGGACCAGAGTTACCCGGTCCAGGTGAGGCCAACCTGCAGACCATGTAGTGGAACCATGTCCCGATTATGCCCTGGTGGGACGAGAGTCACCAGGTCCAAATGAGGCCCAGATGGAGCATATTCACTAGTCCAGGTGAGGCCCAGTTGAGGACTAGAGTCACCAGATCTGGTTGAGGCCTAGAGGGGTACCAGAATCACCAGGTCCAGGTGACATCCAGATGGGGACCAGAGTCACCAGGGAAGGGTGAGGCCTAGAGAGGTTCCAGAGTCATCATGCCCAGGTGATGCTCAGGTGTGGAACAGAGTCACCGGGTACCAATGATGCCAAGGTGAGGAACAGAGTCACCAGGTCTGGGTGACGCGCAGACAGGATCAGAGTCACAAGTTCCAGGTGAGGCCAAGAAAGAGTCCACAGCAATCAGGTCCAGGTGGGGAACAAAGTCACCAGGAGTGGGTGAGGCCCAGATGGGGACCAGATTCAACAGGTCCAGGTGAGGCCCAGGTGGTGACCAGAGTCCCCGGGTCTGGGAGAGGACCAGGTAAGCACCACATTCACCAAGTCCAAGGGGCACACGTGAGGACCTGAGTCACCATGTATGTGTGACGCCCAGGTGAAACACCACTCACCAGGTCCAGGTGAGGCCAACCTGCAGGCCTGAGTCACCAGATCCAGGTGAGGTCCATGTTGGAAAGAGAGTTCCAAGGTCCAGGAGAGTTCCAGGTGGGAACCAGAGTCGCCAGATCCAGGTGAAGTCCAGGTGGGGACCAGAGTCACCAGATCCAGGTGAAGCCCAGCTGGGGACCAGAGTCACCATATCCAGGTGAAGCCCAGGTGGGGACCAGAGTCACTAGGTCCAGATGAGGCCAGTTGAGGACCAGAGTTACCAGGTACAAGAGAGGCCCCGGTGGAGATCAGAGGCAACAGGTACATGTGAGGCCGGCTTGGGGACCATGGTCAATAGGTTTTCTTGAGGCGCAGGTGTGGAACACAGTAACCGGGTCTAGGTGAGTAACCGGTGGTGACAAATGTTACCACGTCCAGGTGAGGCCCAGGTGGGGACCAGGATCACCAGATCAAGGGGAGGCCCTTGAAAGTACCAGAGTCCACAGTACGACGACAGTCGCAGGTGGGAAGCAGGGTCAGCAGGTCCAAGTCAGTCCAAAGTGGGGTTCACAGTCACTAGGGCACGGAGAGACCCAGAGGGGGACCAGAGTCACCTGGTCCAGGTGAGGTCCAGTTGTGGAACACAGTCACCGGGTCCCAATTTTGCCCAGTTGAGGACCATGTTCAACAGGGCCAGGTGACGCCCAGATGGGGACCGGAGTCCCCAAATCCAGGTGAAGCCCAGGTGGAGACCACAGTCACCAGATCCAGGGTAGTCTCAGATGCAGACCAGAATCACCAGGTCCAGGTGAGGTGCAGGTGGCAACCACACTCACCAGATCCCGGTGAGGCCCTGGTGGGGACCAGAGTCACGAGGTACATGAGAAGCTAGAAACACTGCAGCCACCAGGTCCACATGATATACATGTGGGAACGAGAATCACCAGTTACAGGTGAGGACCAGGTGGGTATCCAACTCACCATGTCCAGGTGAGACCCAGGTGGGAACCAGTGTCACCATGTCCTGGTGTGGCCCAGGTGAAGACCAGAGTTAATATGTCCGTCTGGGTCACTGTTAGTGAACAGTGTAACCATATCCTGAAGTTACCCAGGTGGGGACCAGAGACAAAGTTCCAGGTGAGGTCCCGATGTGAACCACAGTCACCAGGTCAGGTGAGGCCATGCTTAGGATCAGAGTCACCAGTTACAGGTGAGGCCCATGTAGAGCCAGAGTCACCTGGAACAGAAGACGCCAAAGTCAGGACCAGAGTTGCCATGATCAGGGCAGTCCCAGTGGGGAAGTCAGTAACCATGTCCCGATGATGCCCAGGTAGAACCAGAGTGACCATGTCCAGATGAGGCGCAGGTGTGGAGGATGTTCACTAGGTCCCGGTGAGGCCCAGTTGATGACCAGAGTCACCAGGTCTAGGTGAAGCCTAGAGGGGTACCTGATTCACCGGGTCTAGGTGACATCCAGATGGGGACCAGAGTCACCATGTCAGGCTGAGGCCCTGAGGGGATCCAGAGTCATCATGTCCAGGTGAGGCTCAGGTGTGGAACAGAGTATCCAGGTCATAATGGTCCACAGGTGAGGACCAGAGTCACCAGATCTGGGTGACGCGCAGATAGGATCAGACTCACCAGTTCCAGGTGAGGGCAAGAAAGAGTCCACAGCAATCAGGTCCAGGTGGGGAACAAAGTCATCAGGACTGGGTGAGGCCCAGATGGGGACCAGATTCACCAGGTCCAGGTGAGGCCCAAGTGGTGACCAGAGTCCCCGGGTCTGGGAGAGGACCAGGTAAGGACCAGATTCACCAGGTCCAAGAGGCTCACGTGGGGACCTGAGTCACCAGGTATGGGTGAGGCCCAGGTGAATTCCCACTCACCAGGTCCAGGTGAGGGCAACCTGCAGCCCAGAGTCACCAGATCCAGGTGAGACCCTAGTGGGGACCGCAGTCACCAGGTAAATGTGAGTCTACAAGAACACCACAGTCACCAGGTCCAGGTGTGGTTCATGTGGGAACGAGAGTCACCAGGTCCAGGTGAGACCCAGATGGGGACCACAGTCACCAGGTGCTGATTGAGGCCTAGGTGGGGGGACCAGAGTCATCAAGACCAGTTGAGGGCAAAGTGTGTAACAAAGTTATCATGTCCAGTTGAGGCCCTGGTTGGGAACAGAGTAACCATGTCCCATTGATGCCAGGTGGGAAAAGTGTCACAAGGTCCAGACGAGGCCTAAGTGAGGAGTAGATTCACCAGGTCCTGTTGAGGCCAAGGTGAGGACCAGTGTCCCCAGCTCCGGGTAAGTCCCAGAGGGGGACTAGAGTCACCCGGTTCTGGTGATATCCAGGTGGGGACCAGAGTCACCACGTCAGAGTGAGGCCCAGAGGGAGACGAGAATCACTAGGTCCATGAGAGGCCCCGATATGGAACTGAGAAACCAGGTCCCATGATGCCCATATGAGGACCTGAGTAACCAGGTCAAGGTGAGGTCCCTGTGGGAACCAGTCACCTCGTCCCGGGGAGGCCCAGGTGGGACCACGGTCACCAGGTCCAAGTGAGGCCCAGGTGTAAAAGAGAGTATTCAGGTCCCAATGATGCCCAGGTAAGGACCAGAGTCAACAGGTCCAGGAGAGGCCCAAATATGGGTCAGAGTCATTGTGTCCCAGGTGCGGCCAGATGGAGACCACAGGAACCAGGTCCAGAAGAGCCCCATATGGGAACCAGAGCCACCGGATCCAGGTGAGGTCCAGGTGAGACCACTGTCACAAGGTCCAGGTGAGGCGCAGGTGGCAACAGGATTCAACAGTCCAGGTGAGGCCCAGGTGTCGACCAGTCACCACATCCAGGTGCGGACCAGTAAGGACCAGATTCTCCAGGCCCAAGTGAAGCCCAAAGGGTGACCAGAATAGCCAGGTAAGGGTGAGGCCCAGAGGGGGAACCAGAGTAACCAGTTTAGTTTGAGGCCGAGAATGGGACCAGAGGTCCCTGGTCAAAGTGAGGCCCAGGTGTGGAATAGAGTATCCAGGTCCCAGTGATGCCTGGGTGAGGACCAGAGTCACTAGGGCCATGCAGGCCCAGATGGGGAACAGAATCACTAGGTCCTGTTGAAGCATAGAATAAGACCACAGTCAGCAGTATCAGGTGAGCCCCTTGTGGGAACCAGAGCCACTCTATCCAGCTGAGTCCCAGGTCCATGTGAGGCCCACGTGAGGACCAGATTCATCAGGTCGAGTTGAGGCATAGCTGGGGACAAGAGTCACCAGGTCTGGGTGCGGCCTAGGTGTGGCAAGATTCAGCAGTTCTGAGTTAGGTCAAAGTGGGGACGAGAGACACCAGGTACAGGTGAGGCAAACTGAGGACGAGAGTCACCAGATCCAGGTGAGGTCCATGTTGGAAAGAGAGTCACCAGGTCCAGGAGACGTCCAGGTGGGAACCAGAGTCACCAGATCCAGGTGAAGTCCAGGTGGGGACCAGAGTCACCAGATCCAGGTGAAGCCCAGGTGGGGACCAGAGTCACTAGGCCCAGATGAGGCCCAGTTGACGACTAGAGTTACCAGGTACACGTGAGGCCCCGGTGGGGATCATAGGCAACAGGTCCATGTGAGTCCGGCTTGGGGACCATGGTCAACAGGTCTACTTGAGGCCCAGTTGTGGAACACAGTAAGCAGGTCCAGGTGAGTCCCCGGAGGTGACAAATGTCACCACGTCCAGGTGAGGCTCAGGTGGGGACCAGGATCACCAGGTACAGGGGAGGCCCTTGAAAGAACCAGAGTCAACAGTTCGAGGTCAGGCGTAGGTGGCAACCAGGGTCAGCAGGTCCAAGTAAAGCCAAAGTGGGGTTCACACTCAAGAGTGCATGGTGAGACCCAGAGGGGACCAGAGTCACCTGGTCCAGGTGAGGTCCAGTTGCGGAACACGCTCACCGGGTCTCCATTTTTCTCAGTTGAGGACCATGGTCAACAGGGCCAGGTGAGGCACAGATGGGGACCAGAGTCCCCAAATCCAGGTGAAGCCCAGGTGGGGACCACAGTCACCAGATCCAGAGTAGTCTCACGTGCAGACCAGAAACACCAGGTCCAGGTGAGGTGCAGGTGTCAACCACACTCATCAGGTCCTGGTGAGGCCCTGGTGGGGACCAGAGTCACGAGTTACATGAGAAGCTAGAAACACTGCAGCCACCAGGTCCATATGATGTCCATGTGGGAATGCGAAGCACCAGTTACAGTTGAGGACCATGTGGGGATCCGACTCACCATATCCAGGTGAGACCCGGGTGGGAACCAGTGTCACCATGTCCAGGTGTGGCCCAGGTGAATACCAGAGTTAATAGGTCCGGCTGAGTCACTGTTAGTGAACAGTGTAACCGTATCCTGATGCTACCCAGGTGGGTACCAGAGACACCAGGTCCTGGTGAGGCCCAGGTTGGACCAGAGACATGAGGGCCAGGTGAGGTCCCGATGGGAACCACAGTCACCAGGTCAGGTGAGGCCATGCTTTGGATCAGAGTCACCAGTTACAGGTGAGGCCCAGGTGGAGCGAGAGTCACCTGGTACGGAAGAGGCCAAAGTCAGGACCAGAGTTACCAGGATCAGGTGTGTCCCAGTGGGGAATACAATAAACATGTCCCAATGATGCCCAGGGAGAACCAGAGTCACCAGGTCCAGATGAGGAGTAGGTAGTGAGCATATTCACTAGGTTCCGGTGAGGCCCAGTAGAGGACCAGTGTCACGAGGTCTAGTTCACTCCTAGAGGGGTACCAGATCCACCTGGTCTAGGTGACATCACGATGGGTACCAGAGTCACCATGTCAGGCTGAGGCCCAGGGGGGATCCAGATTCATCATGTCCAGGTGAGGCTCAGGTGTGGAACAGAGTATCCAGGTCATAATGGTCCACAGGTGAGGACCAGAGTCACCAGATCTGGATGAGGCCCAGTTAGTTTCAGAGTCACCATTTCCAGGTGAGGTCAAGAAGGAGTCCACAGCAATCAGGTCCACGGGGGGAACAAAGTCACCAGGAGAAGGTGAGGCCCAGATGGGGACCAGATTCACCAGGTCCAGGTGAGGCCCAGGTGGTGACCAGAGTCCCCGGGTCTGGGAGAGGACCAGGTAAGCACCACATTCACCAGGTCCAAGGGGCACACGTGAGGACCTGAGTCACCATGTATGGGTGACTCCCAGGGGAAACACCACTCACCAGGTCCAGGTGAGGCCAACCTGCAGGCCTGAGTCACCAGATCCAGGTGAGGTCCATGTTGTAAAAAGAGTCACAAGGTCCAGGAGAGTTCCAGGTGGGAACCAGAGTCGGCAGATCCAGGTGAAGTCCAGGTGGGGACCAGAGTCACCAGATCCAGGTGAAGCCCAGCTGGGGACCAGAGTCACCAGATCCAGGTGAAAGCCAGGTGGGGACCAGAGTCACTAGGTCCAGATGAGGCCAGTTGAGGACCAGAGATACCAGGTACACGAGAGGCCCCGGTGGGGTTCAGAGACAACAGGTACATGTGAGGCCGGCTTGGGGACCATGGTCAACAGGTCTTCTTGAGGCTCAGGTGTGGAACACAGTAACCGGGTCTAGGTGAGTAACCGGTGGTGACAAATGTTACCACGTCCAGGTGAGGCCCAGTTGGGGACCAGGATCACCAGGTCCAGGGGAGGCCCTTGAAAGTACCAGAGTCCACAGTATGACGTCAGTCGCAGGTGGGAAGCAGGGTCAGCAGGTCCAAGTCAGTCCAAAGGGGGGTTCACAGTCTCTAGGGCACGGTGAGACCCAGAGGGGGACCAGAGTCACCTGGTCCAGGTGAGGTCCAGTTGTGGAACACAGTCACCGGGTCCCAATTTTGCCCAGTTGAGGACCATGGTCAACAGGGCCAGGTGACGCCCAGATGGGGACCGGAGTCCCCAAATCCAGGTGAAGCCCAGGTGGAGACCACAGTCACCAGATCCAGGGTAGTCTCAGATGCAGACCAGAATCACCAGGTCCAGGTGAGGTGCAGGTGGCAACCACACTCACCAGGTCCCGGTGAGGCCCTGGTGGGGACCAGAGTCACGAGGTACATGAGAAGCTAGAAACACTGCAGCCACCAGATCCACATGATATCCATGTGGGAACGACAATCACCAGTTACAGGTGAGGACCAGGTGGGTATCCAACTCACCATGTCCAGGTCAGACCCAGGTGGGAACCAGTGTCACCATGTCCAAGTGTGGACCAGGTGAAGACGAAAGTTAATAGGTTCGGCCGGGTCGCTCTTAGTGAACAGTGTAACCATATCCTGATGCTACTCAGGTGGATACAAGATACAAGGTCCTTTTGAGTCCCAGTTGGGTCCAGAGACATGAGGACCAGGTGAGGTACCGATGGAAACCACAGTCACCAGGTCAGGTGAGGCCATGCTTAGGATCAGAGTCACCACTTACAGGTGAGGTCCAGGGGGAGCCAGAGTCACATGGCAGAGAAGAGGCCAAAGTCAGGACCAGAGTTACCAGGATCAGGTCAGTCCCAGTGGGGAACAGAGTAACCATGTCCCGATGATGCCCAGATAGAACCAGCGTCACCAGGTCCAGATGAGGCGAAGGTGGGGAGCATTTTCACTACGTCCCATTGAGGCCCTGTTGTGGACAGGAGTCACCAGGTCTAGTTGAGGCCTAGAGGGGTACCAGATTAACCTGATCTAGGTGACATCCAGATGGGGACTAGAGTCACCATGTCAGGCTGAGGCCCAGAGGGGATCCAGAGTCATCATGTCCAGGTGAGGCTCAGGTAGGTCAGAGTATCCAAGTCATAATGGTCCATAGGTGAGGACCAGAGTCACCAGACCTGGGTGACGTGCAGATACCATCAGAGCCACCAGTTCCAGGTGAGGCCAAGAAGGAGACCACAACAATCAGGTCCAGGTGGCGAACAAAGCCACCAGGACTGGGTGAGGTCCAGATGGGGACCAGAGTCACCAGGTCAGTGTGAGGCCCAGAGAGGTTCCAGAGTCATCATGTCCAGGTGAGGCTCAGGTGTGGAACAGAGTCACCAGGTACCAATGAGGCCCAGGTGAGGACCAGAGTCACCAGATCTGGGTGACGTGCAGATACCATCAGAGCCACCAGTTCCAGGTGAGGCCAAGAAGGAGACCACAACAAACAGGTCCAGGTGGCGAACAAAGCCACCAGGACTGGGTGAGGCCCAGATGGGGACCAGATTCACCAGGTCCAGGTGAGGCCCAGGTGGTGACCAGAGTCCCCGGGTCTGGGAGAGGACCAGGTAAGGACCAGATTCACCAGGTCCAAGAGTCCCACGTGGGGACAGAGTCACCAGGTATGGGTGAGGTCCTGGTGGCAACCCCACTCACCAGGTCCAGGTGAGGCCAGCCTGCAGGCCAGAGTCACCAGATCCAGGTGAGGCGCTAGTGGGGACCGGAGTCACCAGGTAAATGTGAGTCTACAAGAACACCACGGTCACCAGGTCCAGGTGTGGTGCATGTGGGAACGAGAGTCACCAGGTCCAGGTGAGAGCCAGGTGGTGACCACAGTCACCAAGTCCAGATTGAGGCCTAGGTGGGGGGACCAGAGTCATCAGGACCTGTTGAGGCCAAAGTATGGAGCAAAGTTATCATGTCCAGGTGAGGCGCAGGTGGGGAACAGAGTAACCATGTCCCATTGATGCCACGTAGGAAAAGAGTCACAAGGTCGAGACGAGGCCTAAGTGAGGAGTAGATTCAACAGGTCCTGTTGAGGCCCAGCTGAGGACCAGTGTCCCCAGCTCCGGGAGCGTACCAGAGGAGGACCAGAGTCACCCGGTTCTGGTGATATCCAGGTGGGGACCAGAGTCAGCACGTCAGGGTGCGGCCCAGAAGGGGACGAGAATCACTAGGTCCAGGTGAGGCCCCTATGTGGAACTGAGAAACCAGGTCCCATGATGTCCATATGAGGACCTGAGTCACCAGGTCCAGATGAGGTCCCTGTGGGAACCAGTCACCTCGTCCAGGTGAGGCCCAGGTGGGACCACAGTCACCAGGTCCAGGTGAGACCCAGGTCTATAAGAGAGTATCCAGGTCCAAATGATGCCCAGGTAAGGACCAGAGTCAACAGGTCCAGGAGAGACCCAAATATGTATAAGTGTCATTGTGTTCCAAGTGAGGCCAGATGGAGACCACAGGAACCAGGTCCAAGAGAGCCCCATATGGGAACCACAGCCACCAGATCCAGGTGAGGTCCAGGTGGGACCACAGTCACAAGGTCCAGGTGAGGCGCTGGTGGCAACAGGATTCACCAAGTCCAGGTGAGGCCCAGGTGGCGACCAGTCACCAGATCTAGGTGCGGACCAGCCAAAGACCAGATTCACCAGGCCCAAGTGAAGCCCAATGGGTGACCGGAGTTACCAGGTAAGGGTGACACCAAGAGGGGGAACCAGAGTAACCAGTTTAGTTTGAGGCCCAGAATGGGACCAGAGGTCCCTGGTTAAAGTGAGGCCCAGTTGTGGAATAGAGTATCCAGTTCCCAATGATGCCTGGTGAGGACCATAGTCACTAGGGCCATGCAGGCCCAGATGGGGAACAGAATCACTAGGTCTTGGTGAGGCATAGAATAAGACTACAGTCACCAGTATCAGGTGAGCCCCTTGGGGGAACCAGAGCCACTATATCCAGCTGATTCCCAGGACCAGGTGAGGCCCACGTGAGGACCAGATTCATCAGGTCGAATTGAGGCATAGCTTGGGACAAGAGTCACCAGGTCTGGGTGCGGCCTAGGTGGGGCAAGATTCAGCAGTTCTGAGTTAGGTCAAAGTGGGGACGAGAGACTCCAGGTCCAGGTGAGGCCAAACTGAGGACCAGAGTCACCAGATGCAGGTCAGTTCCAGTTGGGGACCAGAGTCACCAGATCCAGGTGAAGTCCCGATGATGCCCAGGTAGAACCCGAGTCACCACGTCCAGATGAGGCGCAGGTGGGGGTATATTCACTAGGTCCCGGTGAGGCCCAGTTGAGGACCAGATCCCCCGGTCTAGTTGAGGCCTAGAGGGGTACCAGATTCACCTGCTCTAGGTGACATCCAGATGGGTACCAGAGTCACCATGTCAGGCTGAGGCCCAGAGGGGATCCAGAGTCATCATGTCCAGGT
The DNA here is from genome assembly GCF_053574225.1 of Canis aureus. Classification (NCBI taxonomy): domain Eukaryota; kingdom Metazoa; phylum Chordata; class Mammalia; order Carnivora; family Canidae; genus Canis; species Canis aureus. The sequence goes on along the minus strand of NW_027554432.1, from coordinate 412,789 downwards.
GAGGCTCAGGTGTGGAACAGAGTATCCAGGTCATAATGGTCCTCAGGTGAGGACCTGAGTCACCAGATCTGGGTGAGACCCAGTTATGATCAGAGTCACCAGTTCCAGATGAGGCCAAGAAGGTGTCCACAGCAATCAGGTCCAGGTGGGGAACAAAGTCACCCGGACTGGGTGAGGACAAGATGGGGACCAGATTAACAAGATCCAGGTTATTCCCAGGTCGTGACCAGAGTTATCAGTTCTGGGTGAGGACCAGGTAAGGACGAGATTCACCAGGTCCAAGTGAGACCCACGTGGGGACCTGTGTCACAATGCATGTGTGAGGCCCAGATTGCCGCCCCACTCACCAGATCCAGGTGAGGCCAACCTGCAGGCCATGCAGAGGAACCATGTCCCGATGATGCCCAGGTAAGGAAAAGAGTTACCAGGTCCAGGTGAGGACAACCTGCAGACCATGCAGGGGAACCACGTCCCGATGATGCCCAGGTAGGGACCAGAGACACCAGGTCCAAATGAGGCCCAGATGGAGCAAATTCACTAGGTCCAGGTGAGGCCCAGTTGAGGACCAGAGTCACCAGATTTAGTTGATGCCTAGAGGGGTACCAGAATCACCTCGTCCAGGTGACATGCAGATGGGGACCAGAGTCACCAGGTCAGGGAGAGGCCCAGAGAGGTTCCAGAGACATCATGTCCAGGTGAGGCTCAGGTGAGGAACAGAGTCACCAGGTACCAATGATGCCCAGGTGAGGACCAGAGTCACCAGATCTGGGAGACCCGCAGATAGGATCAGAGTCACCAGTTCCAGATGAGGCCAAGAAAGGGTCCACAACAAACAGGTCCAGGAGGGGATCAAAGTCACCTGGACTGGGTGAGGCCCAGATGGGGAACAGATTCACCAGGTCCAGGTGAGGCCCAGGTGTTGACCAGAGTCTCCGGGTCTGGGAGAGGACCAGGTAAGGACCAGATTCACCGGGTCCAAGAGGCTCACGTGGGGACCTGAGCGACCATGTATGGTTGAGGCCCAGGAGGCAATCCCACTCAAGAGGTCCAGGTGAGGCCAACCTGCAGGCCAGAGTTACCAGATCCAGGTGAGGCCCTAGTGGGGACCGGAGTCAACAGGGAAATGTGAGTCTACAAGAACACCACAGTCATCAGGTCCAGGTGGGGTTCATGTGGCAAGGAGAGTCAACTGGTCCAGGTGAAACCCAGGTGGGGACCACAATAACCAGGTCCAGATTGAGGCCTAGGTGGGCGGACGAGGGTCATCAGGACCAGTTGAGGCCAAAGTCTGGAGCAAAGTTATCATGTCCATGCGAGGTCCAGGTTGGGACCACAGTAATCTTGTCCCATTGATGCCAGGTGGGAAATGAGTCACAAGGTCCATACGAGGCCTAAGTGAGGAGTAGATTCACCAGGTCCTGTTGAGGCGCAGTTGAGGACCAGTGTCGCCAGCTCCGGGTGCATCCCAGAGGGGGACCAGAGTCACCGGTTCTGGTGATATCCAGGTGGTGACCGAGTCAACAAGTCAGGGTGAGGCCCAGAGGGGGAGAGAATCACTAGGTGCAGGTGAGGCCCCGATGTGGAACTGAGAAACCAGGTCCCATGATGCCCATATGAGGACCTGAGTCACCAGATCCATGTGAGGCCCACGTGAGGACCAGATTCATCAGGTTGAATTGAGGCATAGCTGGGGACAAGAGTCACCAGGTCAGGATGCGGACAAGGTGGGGTAAGATTCAGCAGTTCTGAGTTAGCTCAAAGAGGGGACGAGAGATACCAGGTCCAGGTGAGGCCAAACTGAGGACCAGAGTCACCAGATCCAGGTGAGGTCCATGATGGAAAGAGAGTCAGCAGGACCAGGAGAGGTCCAGGTGGGGACCAGAGTCCCCAGATCCAGGTGAAGTCCAGGTGGGGACCAGAGTCACCAGATCCAGGTGAAGCCCAGGTGGGGACCAGAGTCACTAGGTCCAGATGTGTCCCAGGTGACGACCAGAGTTACCAGGTACACGTGAGGCCCCGGTGAGGATCAGAGGCAACTGGTCCATGTGAGGCCGTCTTGGGGACCATGGTCAACAGATCTACTTGAGGCCCAGGTGTGGAACACAGTAACCAGGTCCATGTGAGTCACCGGTGGTGAAAGAGTCACCACCTCCAGGTGAGGCCAAGGTGGGCACCAGGATCACCAGGTACAGGGGAGGCCATTGAAAGAACCAGAGTCAGCACTTCGAGGTCAGGCGCAGGTGGAAACCAGGGTCAGCAGGTCTACGTCAGGCCAAAGTGTGGTTCACAGTCACTAGGGCACGGTGACATCCAGAGGGGCACCAGAGTCACCTGGTGCAGGAGAGGTCCAGTTGTGGAACACAGTCAACGGGTCCCAATTTTGCCCAGTTGAGGACCATGGTCAACAGGGCCCGGTGAGACCCAGATGGGGACCGGAGTCCCCAAATCCAGGTGAAGCCCGGGTGGGACCACAGTCACCAGATCAAGGGTAGTCTCAGGTGCAGACCAGAATCACCATGTCCAGGTGTGACCCAGGTGAAGAGCAGAGTTAATAGGTCCGCCTTGGTCACTGTTAGTGAACAGTGTAACCATATCCTGATGCTATCCAGGTGGGTACCAGAGACACAAGGTCCTGGTGAGGCCCAGTTTGGCCCGGAGACATGAAGTCCAGGTGAGGTCCCGATGGGAAGCACAGTCACCAGGTCAGGTGAGGCCATGCTTAGGATCAGAGTCACAAGTTACAGATGAGACCCAGGTTGAGCCAGAGTCACCTGGTACAGAAGAGGCCAAAGTCAGGACCAGAGTTACCAGGATCAGATCAGTCCCAGTGGGGAATAGAGTAACCATGTCCCGATGATGCCCAGGTAGTACCAGAGTCACCAGGTCCAGATGAGGCAGAGGTCGGGAGCATGTTCACTAGGTCCCGGTGAGGCCCAGTTGAGGACCAGAGTCGCAAGGTCAAGTGAGGCCTAGAGTGGTACCAGATTCACCTGGTCTAGGTGACATCCAGATGGGGACCAGAGTCAACATGTCAGGCTGAAGCCCAGAGGGGTTCCATAGTCATCATGTCCAGGTGAGGCTGAGGTTTGGAACACAGTATCCAGGTCATAATGGTCCACAGGAGAGGACCAGAGTCACCAGATCTGGGTGAGGCCCAGTTAGGTTCAGAGTCACAAGTTCAAGGTGAGGCCAAGAAGGAGTCCACAGCAATCAAGTCCAGGTTAGGAACAAAGTCACCAGGACTGGGTTAGGCCCAGATGGGGACCAGATTCACCAGGCCCATGTGATTCCCAGGTGGTGACCAGAGATACCAGTTCTGGTTGAGGACCAGGGAAGGACCAGATTCACCACGTCCAAGTGAGGCCCACGTGGGGATCTGTGTCACCAGGTATGGGTGAGGCCCAGTTGACAACCCCACTCACCGAGTCCAGGAGAGGCCAACCAGCAGGCCATGCTGTGGAACCATGTCCCGATGATGCCCAGGTAGGGACCAGAGTCACCAGGTCCAGATGAGGCCCAGATGGAGCATATTCACTAGGTCCAGGTGAGGCCCAGTTGAGGACCGTAGTCACCAGATCTTGTTGAGGCGTAGAGGGATACCAGAATCACCTGGTCCAGGTGTCATCCAGATGCGTACCAGAGTCACTAGTTCAAGGTGAGGCCCAGAGTGGTTCAAGAGTCATCATGTTCAAGTGAGGCTCAGGTGTGGAACAGAGGCACCAGGTACCAAGGATGCCCAGGTGAGGACCAGAATCACCATGTCTGGATGACGCCCAGATAGGATCAGAATCACCAGTTCCTTGTGAGGCCAAGAAATAGTCCACAGCAATCAGGTCCAGGTTGGGAACAAAGTCACCAAGACTGGGTGAGGCCCAGATGGGGACCAGATTCACCAGGTCCAGTTGATTCCCAGGTGGTGACCAGAGTTACCAGTTCCAGGTGAGGACCAGGTAAGGACCAGACTCAACAGGTCCAAGAGCGGCCCACCTGGGGACTTGTGTATCCAGGTATGGGTGAGGCCCAGGTGGAAATCCCAATCACCAGTTCCAGGTGAGGCCAACGTGCAGGCCATGCAGAGGAACCATGTCCCAATGATGCCAACGTAGGGAACAGACTTACCAGGTCCAGGTGAGGCCAACCTTTGGGACCTGCTGAGGAACCGTGTCCCGATGATGCCCATGTAGGGACCAGAGTTACCAGGTCCAGGTGAGGCCCTGATATGGAACTGAGAAACCAGGTCCCATGATGCCCATATGAGGACCTGAGTTACCAGGTCCAGGTGAGGTACCAGTCACCTCGTCCAGGTGAGGCCCAGGTGGGACCACAGTCACCAGGTCCACGTGAGGCCCAGGTACATAAGAGAATATCCAGGTCGCAATGATGCCCAGGTATGGACCAGAGTCAACAGGTCCAGAGGAGGCCCAAATATGGATCAGAGTCATCTTGTTCCAGGTGAGGCCAGATGGACACCACAGCAACCAGGTCCAGGAGAGCCCCATATGGGAACCAGAGCCACCAGATCCAGGTGAGGTCCAGGTGGGACTACAGTCACAAGGACCAGGTGTGGCGCAGGTGGCATCAGGATTCACCAAGTCCAGGTGATGCCCAGGTGGCGACCAGTCACGAGATCCAAGTGCGGACCAGCTAAGGACCAGATTCACCAGGCCCAAATGAAGCCCAAGGGGTGACCAGAGTCTCCAGGTAAGGGTGAGAATCAGAGGGGGAACCAGAGTAACCAGTTTAGTTTGAGGCCCAAAATGGGTCCAGAGTTCCCTGGTCAAAGTGAGGCCCAGGAGTGGAATAGAATATCCAGGTCCCAATGATGCCTGGGTGAGGACCAGTGTCACTAGGGCCATGCAGGCCCAGATGGGGAACAGAAACACTAGGTCCTGGTGAGGCATAGAATAAGACCACAGTCAGCAGTATCAGGTGTGCCCCTTGTGGGAAACAGAGCCACTCTATAAAGCTGAGTCCCAGGTACATGTCAGGCACACGTGAGGACCAGATTCATCAGGTCGAATTGAGGCATAGCTGGGGACAAGAGTCACCAGGTCTGGGTGCGGCCTAGGTGGGGCAAGATTCAGCAGTTCTGAGTTAGGTCAAAGTGGGGACAAGAGCCACCAAGTCGAGGTGAGGCCAAACTGAGGACCAGAGTCACCAGATCCACATGAGGTCCATGTTGGAAAGGAGTCACCAGGTCCAGGAGAGGTCCTGGGGTGGACCAGAGTCACCAGAACCAGGTGAAGTCCAGGTGGGGACCAGAGTCACTAGGTCCAGATGAGGCCCAGATGAGGACCAGAGTTACCAGGTACACGTGAGGCCCCGGTGGGGATCAGAGGCATCAGGTCCATGTGAGTCTGGCTTGGGGACCATGGTCAACAGGTCTACTTGAGGCCAAGGTGTGGAACACAGTAAGCAGGTCCAGGTGAGTCCCCGGTGGTGACAAGAGTCACCACAAAAAGGTGAAGCCCAGATGGGAACCAGGATCACCAGGTCCAGGGGAGGCTATTGAAAGAACCAGAGTCAACAGTTCGAGGTCAGGCGCAGGAGGCAACCAGGGTCAGCAGGTCCATGTCAGGCCAAAGTGGGGTTCACAGTCACTAGGGCAATGTGACACCCAGAGGGGGACCAGAGTCACTTGGTCCAGGTGAGGCCACTTGTGGAACACAGTCACCGGGTCCCAATTTTACCCAGTTGAGGAACATGGTCAACAGGGCCAGGTAAAGCCCAGATGGGGACCGGAGTCCCCAAATCCAGGTGAAGCCCAGGTGGGGGCCATAGTCACCAGAGGCAAGGTACTCTCATGTGCAGACCAGAATCACCAGGTCCAGGTGAGGTGCAGGTGGCAACCACACTCAGGAGGTCCCGGTGAGGCCCTGGTGGGGATCAGAGTCACGAGGTACATGAGAAGCTAGAAACACTGCAGCCACCAGGTCCACATGATGTCCATGTGGGAACGAGAATCACCAGTTACAGTTGAGGACCAGGTGGGGATCCGACTCACCATGTCCAGGTGAGGCCCTCGTGGGAACCAGTGTCACCATGTCCAGGTGTGACCCAGGTGAAGACCAGAGTTAATAGGTCCGGCAGGGTCACTGTTAGTGAACAGTGTAACCATATCCTGATGCTACCCAGGTGGGTATCAGAGACACCAGGTCCTGGTGAGGGTCAGGAGGGACCAGAGACATGAGGTCCAGGTGAGGTCCCGATGGGAACCACAGTCACCAGGTCGATGAGGCCATGCATAGGATCAGAGTCACCAGTTACAGGTGAGGCCCAGGTGGAGCCAGAGTCACCTGGTACAGAAGAGTCCAAAGTCAGGACCAGAGTTACCGGAATCAGGTCAGTCCCAGTGGGCAATAGAGTAACCATGTCCCAATGATGCCCAGGTAGAACCAGAGTGACCAGGTCAGATGAGGCGCAGGTAGGGAGCATATTCACTAGGTACCGGTGAGGCCCACTTGAGGACCAGTGTCACCAGGTCTAGTTGAGGCCTAGAGGGGTACCAGATTCACCTAGTCTGGGTGACATCCAGATGGGGACCAGAGTCACCATGTCAGGGTGAGGCCCAGAGGGGATCCAGAGTCATCATGTCCAGGTGAGGCACAGGTGTGGAACAGAGTATCCAGGTCATAATAGTCCACAGGTGAGGACCAGAGTCACCATATCTGGGTGAGGCCCAGTTAGGATCAGAGTCACCAGTTCCAGGTGAGGCCAAGAAGGAGTCCACAGCAATCAGGTCCAGGTAGGGAACAATGTCACCATGACTGGGTGAGGCACAATGGGGACGAGATTCACCAGGTCCAGGTGATTCCCCGGTTGTGACCAGAGTTACTAGTTCCGGGTGAGGACCAGGTAAGGACCAGATTCACTAGGTCCAAGTGAGCTCCACGTGGGGCCTGTGTCACCAGGTATGGGTGAGGCACAGGTAGCAACCCCACTCACCAGGTCCAGGTGAGGCCAACCTGCAGACCATGCAGAGGAACCGTGTGCAATGATGCCCAGGTAGGGTCCAGAGTTACCAGGTCCAGGTGAGGCCCTGATGGAAGATATTCACTAGGTCCAGGTGAGGTCCAGTTGAGGACCATAGTTACCAGATCTTGTTGAGGCATAGAAAATACCAGATCACCTGGTCCAGGTGACATCCAGATGGGGACCAGAGTCACCAGGTCAGGGTGAGGCCAGAGAGGTTCAAGAGTAATCATGTTCAGGTGAGGCTCAGGTGTGGAACACAGTCACCAGGTACCAAGAATGCCCAGGTGAGGACCAGAGTCACCAGGTCTGGGTGACGCGCAGATAGGATCAGAGTCACCAGTTCCAGGTGAGGCCAAGAAAGATTCCACAGCAATCAGGTCCAGGTGGGGAACAAAGTCACCAGGACTGGGTGAGGCCCAGTTGGGGAACAGATTCAACAGGTCCAGGTGAGGCCCAGGTGGTGACCAGAGTCCCCGGTCTGGGGGAGAACCAGGTTAGGAGAAGATTCACCAGGTCCAAGAGGCCCCTGTGGGGACTTGAGTCACCAGGTATGGATGAGGCCCAAGTGGCAACCCCACTCAACAGATCCACATGTGGCCACCCTGCAGGCCAGAGTCACCAGATACAGGTGACACTTTAGTGGGGACCGGAGTCACAAGGTAAAAGTGAATCTACAAGAACTCCACAGTCACCAGGTCCAGGTGAGACCCAGGTGGGGACCACAGTCCCCAGGTCCAGATTGAGGCCTAGGTGGAGGGACCAGAGTCATCAGGACCAGTTGAGGCCAAAGTGTGGAGCAAAGTTATCATGTCCAGGTGAGGCGCAGATGGGGAACAGAGTAACCATGTCCCATTGATGCCAGGTGGGAAAAGAGTCACAAGGTCCAGACGAGGCTTAAGTGAGGAGTAGATTCACCAGGTCCTGTTGAGGCCCAGTTGAGGAGCAGTGTCCACAGCTCCGGGTGAGTCCCAGAGGGGGACCAGAGTCACCCGGTTCTGGTGATATCCAGCTGGAGACCAGAGTCAACACGTCAGGGGGAGGCCTAGAGGGGGACGAGAATCACTAGGTCCAGGTGAGGCCCCGATGTGGAACTGAGAAACCAGGTTCCATGATGCCCATATGAGGACCTGAGTCACCAGATCCAGGTGAGGTCCCTGTGGGAACCAGCCACCTCGTCCAAGTAAGGCCCAGGTGTGACCACAGTGACCAGGTCCAGGTGAGGCCCAGGTATATAAGTGAGTATCCAGGTCCCAATGAGGCCAGGTAAGGACCAGAGACAACAGATCCAGGATAGGCCCAAATATGGATCAGAGCCATTGTTTTCCAGCTGAGGCCAGATGGAGACCAGAGGAACCAGGTCCAGGAGAGCCCAATATGGGAACCAGAGCCACCAGATCCATGTGAGGTCCAGGTGGAAACACAGTCACAATGTCCAGGTAAGGCGCAATTGGCAACAGGATTCACCAAGTCCAGGGGAAGCCCAGGTGGCGACCAGTCACCACATCCAGGTGCGGACCAGCTAAGGTCCAGATTCTCCAGGCCCAAGAGAAGTCAAAGGGGTGACCAGAGTCACCAGGTAAGGGTGAGTCCCAGAGGGGGAACCAGAGTAACCAGTTTAGTTTGAGGCCCAGAATGGGACCAGAGGTCCCTGGTCAGAGTGTGGCCCAGGTGTGGAATAGAGTATCCAGGTCCCAATGATGCCTGAGTGAGGAACAGAGTTACTAGGGCCATGCAGGCATAGATGGGGAACAGAATCACCAGGTCCTGGTGAGGCATAGAATAAAACCACAGTCAGCAGTATCAGGTGAGCCCCTTGTGGAAACCAGAGCCACTCTATCCAGCTGAGTCCCAGGTCCATGTGAGACCCACGTGAGGACCAGATTCATCAGGTCGAATTGAGGCATAGTTGGGGACAAGAGTCACCAGGTCTGGGTGCGGCCTAGGTGGGGCGAGATTCAGCAGTTCTGAGTTAGGTCAAAGTGGGGACAAGAGTCAACAGGTCCCGGTGAGGCCAAACTGAGGAACAGAGTCACCAGGTCCAGGTGAGGTCCTGGTGGAGACCAGTGTCATCAGATCCAGGTGAAGTCCAGGTGGGGACCAGAGTCATGAGATCCAGGTGAAGTCCAGGTGGGTCCCGAGTCACCACATCCAGGTGAAGCACAGGTGGGGACCAGAGTCACTAGGTCCAGATGAGGGCCAGGTGAGGACCAGAGTTACCAGGTACACGTGAGGCCCCGGTGGGGATCAGAGGCAACAGGTCCATGTGAGGCCGGCTTGGGGACCATGGTCAACAGATCTACTTGAGGCCCAGGTGTGGAACACAGTAAGCAGGTCCAGGTGCGTCCCCAGTGGTGACAAGGGTCACCACGTCCAGGTGAGGCCCAGTTGCGGACCAGGATCACCAGGTTCAGGGGAGGCCCTTGAAAGAACCAGAGTCAACAGTTCGAGGTCAGGCGCAGGTTTCAGCCAGGGTCAGCAGGTCCAAGTCAGGCCAAAGTGGGGTTCACAGTAACTAGGGCATGGTGAGACCCAGAGCGGCACCACAGTCACGTGGTCCAAGTGAGGTTCAGTTGTGGAACACAGTCACCGCGTCCCAATTTTGCCCAGTTGAGGACCATGGTCAAAAGGTCCAGGTGAGGCCAAGATGGGGACCGGTGTCCCCAAATCCAGGTGAAGCCCAGCTGGGGACAACAGTCACCAGATCCAGGGTAGTCTCAGGTGCAGACCAGAATCAGCAGATCCAGGTGAGGTGCCGTTGGCAACCACTCTCACCAGGTCCCGGTGAGGCCCTGGTGGGGACCAGAGTCACGAGGTACATGACAAACTAGAAACACTGCAGCCACCAGGTCCAAATGATATCCATGTGGGAACGAGAATCACCAGTTACAGGTTAGGACCAGGTGGGGATCTGACTCACAATTTCCAGGTGAGACACAGGTGGGAACGAGTGTCACCATGTGCAGGAGTGGCCCAGGTGAAGACCAGAGTTGATAAGTCCGGCTGGGTCACTGTTAGTGTACAGTGTAACCATATCCTGATGCTACCCAGGTGGGTACCAGAGACACCAGGTCCTGGTGAGGCCCAGGTGGGACCAGAGACATGAGGTCCAGGTGAGGTCCCGATGGGAACCACAGTCACCAGGTCAGGTGAGGCCATGCTTAGGATCAGAGTCACCAGTTACAGGTGAGGCCCAGGTGGAACCAGAGTCACCTGGTACAGAAGAGGCCAAAGTCAGGACCAGAGTTACCAGGAACAGGTCAGTCCCAGTGGGGAACAGAGTAACCATGTTCCGATGATGCCCAGGTTGACCCAGCGTCACCAGGTCCAGATGAGGCGCAGGTGGGGAGCATATTCACTAGGTCTCGGTGAGACCCAGTTGAAGACCAGTGTCACCAGGTATGTTTGAGCCCTTGAGGGGTAACAGATTCACCTGGTCTAGGTGACATCCAGATGGGGACCAGAGTCACCAGGACAGGGTGAGGCCCTGAAGGGATCCAGAGTCATCATGTCCAGGTGAGGCTCAGGTGTGGAACAGAGTATCCAGGTCATAATGGTCCACAGGTGAGGACCAGAGTCACTAGATCTGGGTGAGGCCCAGTTAGGATCAGAGTCACCAGATCCAGTTGAGGCCAAAAAGGAGTCCACAGCAATCAGGTCCAGGTGGGGAACAAAGTCACCAGGACTGGGTGAGGCCCAGATGGGGCCAGATACACCAGGACCAGGTGATTCCCAGGTGGTGACTAGGGTTACCAGGTCCGGTTGAGGAACAGGTAAGGACGAGATTCACCAGGATACTGGGGCCTACGTGGGGACCGGTGTCACCATGTATTGGTGAGGCCCAGGTGGCAAGCCCACTCACCAGGTCCAGGTGAGGCCAGCCTGCAGGCCAGAGTCACCAGATCCAGGTGAGGCCCTAGTGGGGACGGGATTCACAAGGTAAATGTGAGTCTACAAGAACACCACAGTCACCAGATCCAGGTGTGGTTCATGTGGGAACGGGAGTCACCAGGTCCAGCTGAGACCCAGTTGGGGACGACAGTCACCAGGTCCAGATTGAGGCCTAGGTTTGGGGACGAGAGTCATCAGGACCAGTTGAGGCCAAAGTGTGCAGCAAAGTTATCATGTCCAGGTGAGGCCAAGGTGGGGAACAGAGTAACCATGTCCCATTGATCCAGGTGGGAAAAGAGTCACAAGGTCCAGAAGAAGCCTAAGATTGGAGTAGATTCACCAGGTCCTGTTGAGGCCCACCTGAGGACCAGTGCCCCAGCTCCGGGGGTGTCACCCGGTTCTGGTGATATCCAGGTGGGGACCAGTGTCACAAGTCAGGGTGAGGCCCAGAGGGGGACGAGAATCACTAGGTCCAGTGAGGCCCCGATGTGGAACTGTGAAACCAGGTCCCAATATGCCCATATGAGGACCTGAGTCACCAGGTCCAGGTGATGTCCCTGTGGGAACCAGTCACCCCGTCCAGGTGAGGCCCAGGTGGGACCACAGTCACCAGGTCCTGGTGAGGCCCAGGTATATAAGAGAGTATCCAGGTACCAATGATGCCCAGGTAAGGACCAGAGTCAACAGGTCCAGGAGAGGCCCAAATATACATCAGAGTCATTGTGTTCCAGGTGAGGCCAGAGGGAGACCACAGGGAACAGATCCAGGAGAGCCCCATATGGGAATCAGAGCCACCAGATCCAGGTGAGGTCCAGGAGGGACCACAGTCACAAGGTCCAGGTGAGGCGCTGGTGGCAACATGATTCACCAAGTCCAGGTGAGGCCCACGTGGTGACCTGTCACCAGGGCCAGGTGCGGACAAGCTAAGGACCAGATTCACGAGGCCCATGTGAAGCCCAAGGGGTGACCAGAGTCACCAGGTAAGGTTGAGGCCCAGAGGGGAACCAGAGTAACCAGCTTAGTTTGAGGCCCAAAATGGGACCAGAGATCCCTGGTCAAACTAGGCCCAGGTGTGGCATAGAGTATCCAGGTCCCAATGATGCCTGGGTGAGGACAAGAGTCACTAGGGCCATGCAGGCTCAGATGGGGAACAGAATCACTAGGTCCTGGTGAGGCATAGAATAAGACCACAATCACCAGTATCAGGTGTGCCCCTTGTGGGAACCAGAGCCACTCTATCCAGCTGTGTCCCAGGTCCATGTGAACCCCACGTCATGACCAGATGCATCAGGTCGAATTAAGTCATAGTTCGGGAAAAGAGTCACCAGGTCTGGGTGTGGGCTAGGTGGGGCAAAATTCAGCAGTTCTGAGTTACGTCAAAGTGGGGACGAGAGACACCAGGTCCAGGTGAGACCAAACTGAGGACCAGAGTCACCAGATCCAGGTGAGGTCCATGTTGGAAAGAGAGTCACCAGGTCAAGGAGAGGTCCAGGTGGGGACCAGAGTCACCAGATCCAGGTGAAGTCCAGGTGGGGACCAGAGTCACCAGATCCATGTGAAACCCAGGTGGGGACCAGAGTCACTAGGTCCTGATTAGGCCCAGGTGAGGATCAGAGTTACCAGATACACGTGAGCCCTTGGCGGGGATCAGAGCCAAAAGGTCCACGTGAGCCCGGCTTGGGGACCATGGTCAACAGTCTACCTGAGGCCCAGGTGTGGAACACAGTAATCAAATCCAGGTGAGTCCCCGGTTGTGACAAAAGTCACCACGTCCAGTTGAGGCCCAATTGGGGACCAGGATCACCAGGTACAGGGGAGGCCCTTGAGAGAACCAGAGTCAAGAGTTCGAGGTCAGGCCCAGGTGGCAACCAGGGTCAGCAGGTCCAAGTCAGGCCAAAGTGGGGTTCACAGTCACTAGGGCACAGTCAGACCCAGAGGGGTACCAGAGTCACCTTGTCCAGGTGAGATCCAGTTGTGGAACAGAGTCACCGGGTCTCAATTTTGCCCAGTTGAGGACCATCGTCAACAGGGCCAGGTGAGGCCCAGATGGGGACCGGAGTCCCCAAATTCAGGTGAAGCCCAGGTGGGGACCACAGTCATCAGTTCCAGGGTAGTCTCAGGTGGAGACCAGAATCACCAGGTCCTGGTGAGGTGCAGGATGGAACCACACTCACCAAGTCCGGGTGAGGCCCTGGTGGGGACCAGAGTCACGAGGTACATGAGAACCTAGAAACACTGCAGCCACCAGGTCCACATGATGTCCATGTGGGAACGAGAATTACAAGTTACAAGTGAGGACCAGGTGGGGATCTGAGTCACCATGTCCAGGTGAGACCCTGGTGGGAACCAGTGTCACCATGTCCAAGTGTGGACCAGGTGAAGACGAGAGTTAATAGGTCCGGCCGGGTCACTGTTAGTGAACAGTGTAACCATATCCTGATGCTACTCAGGTGTGTACCAGATACAAGGTCCTGGTGAGTCCCAGTTGGGACCAGAGACATGAGGACCAGGTGAGGTACCGATGGAAACCACAGTCATAGGTCAGGTGAGGCCATGCTTAGGATCAGAGTCACCACTTACAGGTGAGGTCCAGGGGGAGCCAGAGTCACATGGCACAGAATAGGCGAAAGTCAGGACCAGAGTCACCACGATCAGGTCAGTCCCACTGGGAATAGTGTAACCACGTCCCGATGATGCCCAGGTAGAACCACAGTTACCAGGTCCAGGGGCGGCCAACCTAAAGGCCATGCAGTGGAACCATGTCCCGATGATGCCCAGGTAGGGAAGAGAGTCACCAAGTCCAAATGAAGCCCAGATGGAGCATATTCAATAGGTCCACGTGAGGCCCAGTTGAGGACCAGAGTCACCAGATCCAGGTGAAGCCAAGGTGGGGACCAGAGTCACTAGGTCCAGATGAGGCCCAAGTGAGGACCAGTGTTACCAGGTACACGTGATGCCCCGGTGGGAATCAGAGGAAACAGGTCCATATGAGGCAGGCTTCGGTACCATGGTCAACAGGACTACTTGAGGCCCAGGTGTGGAACACAGTAACCAGGTCCAGGTGAGTCCCCGGTGGTGACAAGGGTCACCACGTCCAGGTGAGTCCCAGGGGGTACCAAGATCACCAGGGACAGGGGAAGCCCTTGAATGAACCAGAGTCAACAGGTCGAGGACATGCGCAGGTGTCAACCTGGGTCAGCAGGTCCAAGTCAGGCCAAAGTGGGGTTCACAGTCACTAGGGCACGGTGAGACCCAGAGGGGGAACAGAGTCACCTGGTCCAGGTGAGGTCCAGGGATGGAACACAGTCACTGGGTCCCAAACTTGTCAGTTGAGGACCATGATTGACAGGGCCAGGTGAGGTCCAGAAGGGGGATCCTCAATCTGGATGAGATTTACCAGTTCCAGTTGAGGCTAAAAAGGAGTCCACAGCAATCATGTCCAGATTGACGCCTAGGTCGGGGGACCAGAGTCATCAGGACTAGTTGAGGCCAAAATGTGGAGCAAAGTTATCATGTCCAGGTGAGGCCCAGGTGGGGAACAGACTAACCATGTCCCATTGATGCCAGGTGGGAAAAGAGTCACAAGATCCAGACGAGGCCTAAGTGAGGAGCAGATTCACCAGGTCCTGTTGAGGCCCAGTTGAGGACCAGTGTCCCCAGCTCCGGGTGAGTCCCAGAGGGGGACCAGAGTCACCCGGTTCTGGTGATATCCAGGTGGGGACCAGAGTCACCACGTCAGGGTGAGGACCATAATGGGACGAGTATCACTAGGTCCAGGTTAGGTCCCGATGTGGAACTGAGAAACCAGGTCCCATGATGCCCATATGAGGACCTGAGTCACCAGGTCCAGGTGAGGTCCCTGTGGGAACCAGTCACCTCGTCCAGGTGAGGCCCAGGTGGGACCACAGTCACCAGTATCATGTGAGCCCCTTGTGGGAACCAGAGCCACTCTATCCAGCTGAGTCCCAGATCCATGTGAGGCCAACGTGAGGAGCAGATTCATCAGGTCGAATTGAAGCAGAGCTGGGGACAAGAGTCACCAGGTCTGGGTGCGGCCTAGGTGGGTCAAGATTCAGCAGTTCTGAGTTAGGTCAAAGTGGGGACGAGAGACACCAGGTCCAGGTGAGGCCAAACTGAGGACCAGAGTCACCAGATCCAGGTGAGTTCCAGGTGGGGACCAGAGTCACCAGATCCAGGTGAAGCCCAGGTGGGGACCAGAGTCACTAGGTCCAGATGAGGCCCAGGTGAGGACCAGAGTTACCAGGTACACATGAGGCCCCGGTGGGGATCAGAGGAAACAGGTCTATGTGAGGCAGCCTTGGGGACCATGGTCAACAGGTCTACTTGAGGCCCAGGTGTGGAACACAGTAAGCAGGTCCTGGTGAGTCCCCGTGGTGACAAGGGTCACCACGTTCAGGTGGGGCCCAGTTGCGGACCAGGATCACCAGGTACAGGGGAGGCCCTTGAGAGAACCAGAGTCAACAGTTCGAGGTCAGGCGCAGGTGGCAAGCAGGGTCAGCAGGACCAAGTCAGGCCAAAGTGGGGTTCACAGTCACTAGGACATGGTTAGACCCAGAGCGGGACCAGAGTCACCTGGTCCAGTGAGGTTCAGATGTGGAACTCAGTCACTGGGTCCCAATTTTGCCCAGTGAGGACCATGGTCAACAGGGCCAGTTGAGGCCCAGATGGGGACCGGAGTCCCCAAATCCAGGTGAAGCCCAGGTGGGGACCACAGTCACCAGATGCAGGGTAGTCTCAGGTGCAGACCAGAATCACCAGCTGCAGGTGAGGTGCAGGTTGCAACCACACTCACCAGGTCCTGGTGAGGCCCTGGTGGGGACCAGAGTCACGAGGTACATGAGAAGCTAGAAACACTGCAGCCACCAGGTCGACATGGTGTCCATGTGGGAATAGAATCACCAGTTACAAATGAGGCCCAGGTGGGGTATATTTCCTAGGTCCAGGTGAGGCCCAGTTGAGGACCAGAGTCACCAGATCACCTTGAGCCCTAGAGGTGTACCAGAGTCACCTGGTCCAGGTGATATCCAGATGGGGACCAGAGTCACCAGGTCAGAGTGAGTCCCAGAGAGGTTCCAGAGTCATCATGTCCCGGTGAGGCTCAGGTGTGGAACAGACTAACCAGGTATCAATGATGCCCAGGTGAGGACCAGAGTCACCAGATCTGGGTGAGGCCCAGTTAGGATCAGAGTCACCAGTTCCAGGTGAGGCCAAGAAGGCGTCCACAGCAATCAGGTCCAGGTGGGGAACAAAGTCACCAGGACTGAGTGAGGACCAGGTAAGGACCAGATTCACTAGGCCCAGGTGATTCCCATGTGGGGACCTGTGTTACCAGGTAAGGGTGAGGCCCAGGTGACAACCCCACTCACCAGGTCCAGGTGAGGCCAACCTGCAGGCCATGCAGAGGAACCATGTCCCGATAATGCCCAGGTAGGGAACAGAATTACCAGGTACAGGTGAGGCCAATATGCAGGCCATGCAGTGGAACGATGTCCCGATGATGCCCAGGTAGGGACCAGAATCACCAGGTCCAAATGAGACCCAGATGGAGAATATTCACTAGGTCCAGTGAGGACCAGTTGAGGACCACTGTCACCAGATCTGGTTGAGGCTTAGAGGGGTACCAGAATCTCTCGTCCAGGTGACATCCAGATGGGGACCAGAGGCATCAGTTCAGGGAGAGGCCCAGAGTGGTTCCAGAGTCATCATGTCCAGGTTAGGCTCAGGCGTGGAACAGAGTCACCAGGTACCAATGATGCTCAGGTGAGGCCCAGAGTCACCAGATCTGGGTGACGCGCAGATAGGATCAGAGTCACCAGTTCCAGGTGAGGCCAAGAAAGAGTCCACAGGAATGAGGTCCACGTGGGGAACAAAGTCACCAGGACTGGGTGAGGTCCAGATGGGGACCAGATTCACCAGGTCCAGGTGAGGCCCAGGTGGTGACCAGAGTCCCCGGGTCTGGGACAGGACCAGGTAAGGACAAGATTCACCAGGTCCAAGAGACCAACGTGAAGACATGAATCACCAGGTATGGGTGAGGCCCAGGTGGCAACCCCACTCACCAGGTCCAGGTGAGGCCAACCTGCAGGCCAGAGTCACCAGATGCAGGTGACTTGTGGGTACCGCAGGCCCTTGTGGGTACCGGACTCACCAGGTAAATGTGAGTCTACAAGAACACCACAGTCACCAGGTCCAGGTGTGATTCATTTGGGAACGAGAGTCACCAGGTCCAGGTGAGACCCAGGTGGGGACCACAGTCACCAGGTCCTGATTGAGGCCTAGGTGGGGGGACCAGAGTCATCAGGACCAGTTGAGGCCAAAGTGCGGAGCAAAGTTATCATGTCCAGGTGAGGCCCAGGTGGGGAACAGAGTAATCATGTCCCATTGATGCCAGGTGGGAAAAGAGTCACAAGTTCCAGACGAGGCCTAAGTGAGGAGTAGATTCACCAGGTCCTGTTGAGGCCCAGTTGAGGACCAGTGTCCACAGCTCTGGGTGAGTCCCAGAGGGGGACCACAGTCACCAGGTTCTGGTGATATCCAGGTTGGGACCAGAGTCACCACGTCAGGGTCAGGCCCAGAGGGGGACCAGAATCACTAGGTCCACTTGAGGCCCCGATGTGGAACTGAGAAACCAGGTCCCATGATGCCCATATGAGGACCTGAATCACGAGGTCCAGGTGATGTCCCTGTGGGAACCAGTCACCTCTTCCCGGTGAGGTCCAGGTGGGACGACAGTCACCACGTCCAGGTGAGGACCAGGTATATAAGAGAGTATCCAGGCCCCAATGATGCCCAGTTAAGGACCAGAGTCAACAGGTCCAGGAGAGGCACAAATATGCATCAGAGTCATTGTGTTCCAGGTGAGGCCTGATGGAGACCACAGGAACCAGGTCCAGGAGAGCCCCATATGGGAACCAGAGCAACCAGATCCAGGTGAAGTCCAGGTTGGACCACTGTCACAAGGTCCAGGTGAGGCACAGGTGACAACAGGATTCACCAACTCCAGGTGAGGCCCAGGTGTCGACCACTCACCATAAAGAAGTGAGGACAAGCTAAGGACCATATTCACCAGGCCCATATGATACCCAAGGGGTGTCCAGAGTCACCAGGTAAGGGTGAGGCCCAAAGGGGAACCAGTAACTAGTTTAGTTTGAGTCCCAGAATGGGACGAGAGGTCCATGGTCAATGTGAGGCACAGGTTTGGAATAGAGTATCCAGGTCCTAATGATTCCTGGGTGAGGACCAGAGTCACTAGGGCCATGCAGGCCCAGATGGGAACAGAATCGCTAGGACCAGGTGAGGCATAGAATAAGACCACAGTCAGCTATATCAGGTGAGCCCCTTGTGGGAACCAGAGACACTCTATCCAGCTGAGCCCCAGGTCCATGTGAGGCCCACGTGAGGAGCAGATTCATCAGGTCGAATTGAGGCATAGCTGGGGACAAGAGTCACCAAGTCTTGGTGCGGCCGAGGTGGGGCAAGATTCAGCAGTTCTGAGTTAGGTCAAAGTGGGGACGAGAGATGCCAGATCCAGATGAGGCCAAACTGAGGACCAGAGTCACCAGATGCAGGTCAGGTCCAGGTGTGGACCAGAGTCAGAAGATCCAGGTGAAGTCCAGGTGGGGACCAGAGTCACCAGATCCAGGTGAAGCCCAGGTAGGGACCAGAGTCGCTAGGTCCAGATGAGACCCAGATGAGGACCAGAGTTACCAGGTACACGTGAAGCCCCGGTGGGGATCAGAGGCAACATGTCCATGTGAGGCTGGCTTGGGGACCATGGTCAACAGGTCTACTTGAGGCCCAGGTGTGGAACACCGTAAGCAGGTCCAGGTGAGTTCCCGGTGGTGACAAGAGTCACCAAGTCCAGGTCAGGCCCATGTGTGCACCAGGATCACCACGTCCAGGGGAGGCCCTTGAAAGAACCAGAGTCAACAGATCGAGGTCAGGCGCAGGTGTCAACCATGGTCAGGAGGTCCAAGTCAGACCAAAGTGGGGTTCACTGTCACTAGGGCACGGTGACACCCAGAGAGGGACCAGAGTCACCTGGTCCAGGTGAGGTCCAGTTGTGGATCACAGTCACCGGGTCCCAATTTTGCCCAGTTGAGGACCATGGTCAACAGGGCCAGGTG
The DNA here is from genome assembly GCF_053574225.1 of Canis aureus. NCBI lineage: Eukaryota > Metazoa > Chordata > Mammalia > Carnivora > Canidae > Canis > Canis aureus. The sequence continues at coordinate 393,779 of NW_027554432.1, read as the reverse complement.
AGCCTCAGATGGGAACGAGAGCCCAAAATCCAGGTGAAGCCCAGGTGGGGACCACAGTCACCAGATCCAGGGTAGTCTCAGGCGCAGACCAGAATCACCAGGTCCAGGTGAGGTGCAGGTGGCAACCACACACAACAGGTACCGGTGAGGCCCTGGTCGGGACCAGAGTCACGAGGTACATGAGAAGCTAGAAACACTGCAGCCACCAGATCCACATGATGTCCATGTGGGAACGAGAATCACCAGTTACAGGTGAGGATCAGGCAGGGATCTGAATCACATGTCCACGTGAGACCCAAGAGGGAACCAGTGCCACCATGTCCAGGTGTGGCCCAGGTGAAGACCAGAGATAATAGGTCCGGCTGGGTCACTGTTAGTGAACAGTGTAACCATATCCTGATGCTACCCAGGTGGGTACCAGAGACACCAGGTCCTGGTGAGGCCCAGGTGGGACCAGAGACATGAGGTCCAGGTGAGGTCCAGATGGGAACCACAGACACCAGTTCAGGTGAGGCCATGCTTAGGATCAGAGTCACCAGTTACACGTGAGCCCCAGGTGGAGCCAGAGTCACCAAGTAGAGAAGACGCCAAAGTCAGGACCAGAGTTACCAGGATCAGGAGAGTCCCAGTGGGGAATAGAGTAACCATGTCCCGATGATGCCCAGGTAGAACCCGAGTCACCAAGTACAGTTGAGGCGCAGGTGGGGAGTATATTCACTAGGTCCCGGTGAGGCCCAGTTGAGGACCAGATTCCCCCAGTCTAGTTGAGGCCTAGAGGGGTACCAGATTCACCTGGTCTAGGTGACATCCAGATGGGGACCAGAGTCACCAGGACAGGGTGAGGCCCAGAGGGGATCCAGATTCATCATGTCCAGGTGAGGCTCAGGTGTGGAACAAAGTATCCAGGTCGTATTGGTCCACAGGTGAGGACAAGAATCAACAGATCTGGGTGAGGTCCAGTTAGGATCAGAGTCAGCAGTTCCAGGTGAGGACAAGAAGGAGTCCACAGCAATCAGGTCCAGGTTGGGAACAAAGTCACCAAGACTAGGTGAGGCCCAGATGGGGACCAGATTCACCAGGTCCAGGTGATTCTCAGGTGGTGACCAGAGTTACCAGTTCCAAATGAAGACCAGGTAAGGACCAGATTCACCAGGTCCAAGTTAGGGCCACGTGGGGACTTGTGTCTCCATGTATGGGTGAGGCCCAGGTGTCAATCCCACTCACCAGGTCCAGGTGAGGCCAACGTGCAGGCCATGCAGTGGAACCATGTACCGATGATGCCCACGTAGGGACAAGACTTACCAGGTCCAGGTGAGGCCAACCTGCAGGCCATGCTGTGGAACCATGTCCCGATGATGCCCAGGTAGGGAACAGAGTTACCAGGTCCAGGTGAGGCCAATATGCAGGCCATGCAGTGGAACAATGTCCCGATGATGCCCAGGTAGGGAACAGAGTCACCAGGTCCAAATCAGGCCCAGATGGAGCATATTCACTAGGTCTAGTGAGGCCCAGTTGAGGACCACTGTCACCATATCTGGTTGAGGCTTAGAGGGGTACCAGAATCACCTCGTACAGGTGACATCCAGATAGGGACGAGAGGCATCAGGTCAGGGAGAGGTCCAGAGTGGTTCCAGAGTCATCATGTCCAGGTTAGACTCAGGCGTGGAACAGAGTCACCAGGTACCAATGATGCCCAGGTGAGGCCCAGAGTCACCAGATCTGGGTGACGCGCAGATAGGATCAGAGACACCAGTTCCAGGTGAGGCCAAGAAAGAGTCCACAGCAATTAGGTCCAGGTGGGGAACAAAGTCACCAGGACTGGGTGAGGCACAGATGGGGACCAGATTCACCAGGTCCAGGTGAGGCCCAGGTGGTGACCAGAGTCCCCGGGTCTGGGACAGGACCAGGTAAGGACCAGATTCACCAGGTCCAAGCGGCCCACGAGGGGAATTGAGTCACCAGCTATGTGTGAGGCCCAGGTGGCAAACCCACTCACAAGTTCAAGGTGAGGCCAACCTGCAGGCCATGCTGAGGAACCATGTCCCGATGATGCCCAGGTTGGGAACAGATTTACCAGGTTCATGTGAGGCCAACCTGCAGGCCATGCAGTGGAACCATGTCCCGATGATGCCCAGGTAGGTACCAGAGTCACCAGGTCCAAATTAGGCCCAGATGGAGCATATTCACTAGGTTCAGGTGAGGCCCAGTTGAGGACCAGAGGCACCAGAACTGGTTGAGGCCTAGAGGGGTACCAGAATCACCTGGTCCAGTGACATCCAGATGGTGATCAGAGTCACCAGGTCGGGGTGAGTCCCAGCCAGGTTCCAGAGTCATCATGTCCAGGTGAGGCTCAGATTCGAATAGTGTCACCAGGTACCAATGATGCCCAGGTTAGGACCAGAGTCACCAGGTCTGAGTGACGCGCAGATAGGATCAGAGTCACCAGATCCAGGTAAGGCCCTAGTGGGGACCGGAGACACCAGGTAAATGTGAGACTACAAGAACACCACAGTCATCAGGTCCAGGTGTGTTTCATGTGGGAATGAGAGTCACAGGTCCAGGTGAGAACCAGGTGGGGACCACAGTCACCAGGTCCAGATTGAGGTCTAGATGGGGGGACCAGAATCATCAGGATCAGTTGAGGCCAAAGTGTGGAGCAAAGTTATCATGTCCAGGTGAGGCCCAGGTGGGGAACAGAGTAACCATGTCCCATTGATGCCAGGTGGGAAAAGAGTCAGAAGGTCTGGAAGAGGCCTAAGTGAGGAGTAGATTCACCAGCTCCTGTTGAGGCCCAGTTGAGTGCCAGTGTCCCCAGCTCCGGGTGAGTCCCAGAGGGGGACCAGAGTTACCTGGTTCTGGTGATATGCAGGTGGGGACCAGAGTCACCACGTCAGAGTGAGGCCCAGAGTGGGACGAGAATCACTAATTCCAGGGAAGGCCCCGATGTGGAACTGTGAAAAAAGATCCCATAATGCCCATATGAGGATCTGAGTCACCAGGTCCAGGTGAGGTCCCTGTGGGAACCAGTCACCCCGTCCAGGTGAGGCCCAGGTAGGACCACAGTCACCAGGTCCAGGAGAGGCCCAGGTATATAAGAGTGTACCCAGGTCCCAATGATGCCCATGTAAGTACCAGAGGCAACAGGTCCAGGAGAGACCCAAATATGAAACAGAGTCGTTGTGTTCCAGGTGAGGCCAGATGGAGACCACAGGAACCAGGTCCAGGAGAGCCCCATATGGGAACCAGAGCCACCAGATCCAGATGAGGTCCAGGTGGGACCACAGTCACAAGGTCCAGGTGAGGCGCAGGTGGCAACAGGATTCACCAACTACAGATGAGGCCCAGGTGGCGAACAGTCACCAGATCCAGGTGCGGACCATCTAAGGACCAGATTCACCAGGCCCAAGTGAAGTCCAAGGGGTGACCAGAGTCACCAGGTAAGGGTGAGACCCAGAGTGATAACCAGAGTAACCAGTTTAGTTTGAGGCCCAGAATGGGACCAGAGGTGCCTGGTCAAAGTGAGGCCCAGGTGTTGAATAGAGTATCCAGGTCCCAATGATGGCTGAGTGAGGACCAGAGTCACTAGGCCCATACAGGCCCTGATGGGGAACAGAATCGCTAGGTCCTGGTTCGGCATAGAATAAGGACCTAAGTCAGCAGTATCCGGTGAGCCCCTTGTGGGAACCAGAGTCACTCTATCCAGCTGAGTCCCAGGTCCATGGTAGGCCCACGTGAGTAACTTATTCAATAGGTCGAAATGAGGCATAGCTGGGGATAAGAGTCACCAGGACTGGGTGCGGCCTAGGTGGGGTAAGATTCAGCATTTCTGAGTTAGGTCAAAGTGGGGACGAGAGACACCATGTCCAGGTGAGGCCAAACTGAGGACCAGAGTCACCATATCCAGTTGAGGTCCATGCTGGAAAGAGAGTCACCAGGTGCAGGAGAGGTCCAGGTGGGACTAGAGTAACCAGATCCACGTGAAGCCCAGGTGGGGATCAGAGTCACTAGGTCCAGATGAGGCACAGGTGAGGACCAGAGTTATCAGGTACACGTGAGGCCCCGGTGGGGATCAGAGGCCACAGGTCCATGTGAGGCCGGCTTGGGGACCATGGTCAACAGATCTACTTGAGTCCCAGGTGTGGCACACAGTAAGCAGGTCCAGGTGAGTCCCCAGTGGTGACAAGAGTGACCACGTGCAGGTGAGACCCAGGTGGGGACCAGGATCATCAGGTCCCGGGGAGGCCCTTGAAAGAACCAGAGTGAACAGTTCGAGGTCAGGCGCAGGTGGCAACCAGGGTCAGGAGGTCCAAGTCAGGCCAAAGTGGGGTTCACAGTCACTAGGGCACGGTGAGACCCAGAGGGGGACCAGAGTCACCTGGTCCAGGTGAGGCCCAGTTGAGGACCAGTTTCACCATATCTGGTTCGGCTTAGAAGCGTACCAGAATCACCTGATCGAGGTGATATCCAGATGGGGACCAGAGTCACCAGGTCAGGGTGAGGCCCAGAGTGGTTCCAGAGTCATCGGGTCCAGGTGAGGCTCAGGTGTGGAACAGAATCTCCAGGTACCAATGATGCCCAGGTGAGGACCAGAGTCACCAGATCTGGGTGACACGCAGATAGGATCAGAGTCACCAGTTCCAGGTGACGCCAAGAAGGCGTCTACTAAATCAGGTCCAGGTGGTGAAGAAAGTCACCAGGAATTGGTGAGGCCCAGATTTGGACCAGATTCACCAGGTCCAGGTTATTCCCAGGTGGTGACCAGAGTCCTCGGGGCTGGGAGAGGACCAGCTAAGGACCAGATTCAACAGGTCCAAATGAGGCCCACCTGGGGACCTGAGTCACCAGCTATGTGTGAGGCCCAGGTGGCAACCCCACTCCCCAGGTCCAGTTGAGGCCAACCAGCAAGCTAGAGTCACCAGATGCAGGTGAGGTCCAGGAGGGGACCAGAGTCACCAAATCCAGGTGAGGTCCATGTTCAAAGAGAGTCACCAGTTACAGGAAAGGTCCAGGTGGGGACCAGAGTCACCAGATCCAGGTGAAGCCCAGGTGGGGACCAGAGTCACTATGTCCAGATGAGGTCCAGGTTGGGACCAGAGATACCAGGTACAAGGGAGGCCCCGGTGGGGAGCAGTGGCAACAGGTCCATGTGAGGCCGGCCTGGGGACCATGGTCAACAGGTCTACTTGAGGCCCAGGTGTGGAACACAGTAAGCAGGTCCAGGTGAGTCCCCGGTGGTGACAAGTGTCACCACGTCCAGGTGAGGCCCAGGTGGGGACCTGGATCACCAGGTCCAGGGGAGGCCATTGAAAGAATCAGAGTCAACAGATCGAGGTCAGGCGCAGGTGTCAACCAGGGTCAGCAGGTCCAAGTCAGGCCAAAGTGGGGTTCACAGTCACTAGGGCACGGTGAGACCCAGAGGGGGACCAGAGTCACCTGGTCCAGGTGAGGTCCAGTTGTGGAACACAGTCACCGGGTCCCAATTTTGTCCAGTTGAGGACCATGGTCAACAGGACCAGGTGAGGCCCATATGCGGATTGGAGTTCCCAAATCCAGGTGAAGACCAGGTGGGGACCACAGTCAACAGATCCAGGATAGTCTCATGTGCAGACCAGATTCACCAGGTCCAGGTGAGTTGCAGGTGGCAACCACACTCACCAGATCCCGGTGAGGCCCTGGTGCGGACCAGAGTCACGAGGTACATGAGAAGCTAGAAACAATGCAGCCACCAGTTCCACGTGATGTCCACGTGGGAACGAGAATCTCCAGTTACACGTGAGGACCTGGTGTGGATCCGACTCACCATGTCCAGGTGAGACCCAGGTGGGAACCAGTGTCACCATGTCCAGGTGTGGCCCAGGTGAAGACCAGAGTTAATAGGTCCAGCTGGGTCACTGTTAGTGAACAGTGTAACCATATACTGATGCTACCCCGGTGGGTACCAGACACACCAGGTACTGGTGAGGCCCAGGTGGAACCAGAGACATGAGGTCGAGGTGAGGTCCCGATGGGAACCACAGTCACCAGGTCAGGTGACGCCATGCTTAGGATCAGAGTAACCAGTTACAGGTGAGGTCCAGGAGGAGCCAGAGTCACCTGGTACAGAAGAGGCCAAAGTCAGGACATGAGTTACCAGGATCAGTTCAGTCCCAGTGGTGAATAGAGTAACCATTTCCTGATGATGCCCTGGTAAAACCAGAGTCAACAGGTCCAGATGAGGCGCAGGTGGGGAGTATGTTCACTATGTCCCAGTGAGGCCCAGATGAGGACTAGAGTCACCAGGTCAAGTTGAGGCCTAGAAGGGTACCAGATTCACCTGGTCTAGGTGACATCCAGATGGGGACCAGAGTCACCATGTCAGGCTGAGGCCCAGAGGGGATCCAGAGTCATCAAGTCCAGGTGAGGCTCAGGTGTGGAACAGAGTATCCAGGTCATAAAATCCACAGGTGAGTACGAGAGTCAGCAGATAGGGGTGAGGTCCAGTTAGGATCAGAGTCACCAGTTCCAGGTGAGGCCAAGAAGGAGTCCACAGCAATCAGGTCCAGGTTGGGAACAAAGTCACCAAGACTGGGTGAGGCCCAGATGGGAACCAGATTCACCAGGTCCAGGTGATTCCCAGGTGGTGACCAGAGTTACCAGTTCCAGGTGAGCAGCAGGTAAGGACCAGATTCACCAGGTCCAAGTGAGGCCCACGTGGGGACTTGTGTCTCCAGGTATGGGAGAGGCCCCGGTGGAAATCCCAATCACCAGGTCCAGGTGAGGCAACGTGCAGGCCATGCAGAGGAACCATGTCCCAATGATGCCCCCGTAGGGACCAGACTTACCTGGTCCAGGTGAGGCCAACCTTTGGGACCTGCTGAGGAAACGTGTCCCGATGATGCCCAAGTAGGGACCAGAGACACCAGATCCAAATGAGGCCCAGATGGAGCATATTCACTAGGTCCAGGTGAGGCCCAGTTGAGGACCAGAATCACCAGATCTGGTTGAGCCCTAGAGGGATACCAGAATCACCTGGTCCAGGTGACATCCAGATGGGGACCAGAGTCACCAGGTCAGAGTGAGGCCCAGAGAGGTTCAAGAGTCATCATGTTCAGGAGAGGCTCAGGTGTGGAACAGAGTCACCAGGTACCAAGGATGCCCAGGTGAGGACCAGAGTCACCAGATTTGGGTGACGCGCAGATAGGATCAGAGTCACTAGGTCCAAGTGAGGCCAAGAAAGAGTCCACAGCAATCAGGTCCAGGTGGGGAACAAAGTCACCAGGACTGCGTGAGGCCCAGATGGGGACCAGATTTACAAGGTCCAGGTGAGGCCCAGGTGGTCACCAGAGTCCCAGGTTCTGGGAGAGGACCAGGTAAGGACCAGATTCACCATGACCAAGAAGCCCACGTGTGGACCTGAGTCACCAGGTATGGGTGAGGCCCAGGTGGCAACCCCACTCACCAGGTCCAGGTGAGGCCAGCCTGCAGGCCAGAGTCACCATATCCAGTTGAGGCCCTAGTGGGGACGGGAATCACAAGGTAAATGTGAGTCTACAAGAACACCACAGTCACCAGGTCCAGGTGTGGTTCATGTGGGAACTGGAGTCACCAGGTCCAGCTGACACCCAGTTGGGGACGACAGTCACCAGGTCCAGATTGAGGCCTAGGTTGGGGTAAGAAAGTCATCAGGACCAGTTGAGGCCAAAGTGTGGAGCAAAGTTATCATGTCCAGGTGAGGCCCAGGTGGGGAACAGAGTAACCATGTCCCATTGTTGCCAGGTGGGAAAAGAGTCACAAGGTCCAGACGAGGCCTTAATGAGGAGTAGATTCACCAGGTCCTGATGAGGCCTAGTTGAGGACCAGTGTCCCCAGCTCCGGGTGACTCCCAGAGGGTGACCAGTGTCACCCGGTTCTGGTGACATCCAGGTGGGGACCAGAGTCACCACATCAGGGTGAGGCGCAGAGGGGGACGAGAATCACTAGGTACAGATGAGACCCCGATGTGGAACTGAGAACCCTGGTCCAATGATGCCCATATGAGGACCTGAGTCACCAGGTCCAGGTGAGGTCCCTGTGACAACCAGTCACCTCGTCCAGGTGAGGCCCAGGTGGGACCACAGTCACCAGGTCCAGGTGAGGCCCAGGTATATAGAGAGTATCCAGGTCCCAATGATGCCCAGGTAAGGACCAGAGTCAACAGGTCCAGGAGAGGACCATATATGGATCAGAGTCATTGTGTTCCAGGTGAGGCCAGATGGAGACCACAGGAACCAGATCCAGGAGAGCCCCATATGGGAACCAGAGCCAACAGATCCAGGTGAGGTCCAGTTGGGACCACAGTCAGAAGGTCCAGGTGAGGCGAAGGTGGCAACAGGATTCACCAAATCAGGTGAGGCCCAGGTGGCCACCAGTCACCAGATCCAGATGCGGACCAGCTAAGGACCAGATTCACCAGGCCCAAATGAATTCCAAGGGGTGACCAGAGTCACCAGGTAAGGGTGAGGCCCTGAGGGGAACCAGAGTAACGAGTTTAGTTTGAGGCCCAGAATAGGACCAGAGGTCCCTGGTCAAAGTGAGGCCCAGATGTGGAATAGAGTATCCAGGTCCCAATGATGCCTGGGTGAGGACCAGAGTCACTATGGCCATGCAGGCCCAGATGGGGAACAGAATCACTAGGTCCTGGTGAGGCATAGAATAAGACCACAATCACCAGTATCAGGTGTGCCCCTTGTGGGAACCAGAGCCACTCTATCCAGCTGAGTCCCAGGTCCATGTGAGCCCCACGTCAGGACCAGATTCACCAGGTTGAATTGAGGCATAGCTGGGGACAAGAGTCACCAGGTCTGAGTGCGGCCTAGGTGGGACAAGATTCAGCAGTACTGAGTTAGGACCAAGTGGGGACGAGAGATACCAGGTCCAAGTGAGGCCAATCTGAGGACCAGAGTCACCAGATCCAGGTGAGGTCCATGTTGGAAAGAGAGTCACCAGGTCCAGGAGAGGTCCAGGTGGGGACCAGAGTCACCAGATCCAGGTGAAGTCCAGGTGGGGACCAGAGTCACCAGATCCAGGTGAAGCCCAGGTGGGGACCAGAGTCACTAGGTCCAGATGAGGCCGAAGTGAGGATCAGAGTTACCAGATACACGTGAGCCCCCGGCGGGGATCAGAGTCAAAAGGTTCACGTGAGGCCGGCTTGGGGACCATGGTCAACAGGTCTACCTGAGGCCCAGGTGTGGAACAAAGTAATCATGTCCAGGTGAGTCCCCGGTGGTGACAAGAGTCACCACGTCCAGTTGAGGACCAATTGGGGACCAGGATCACCAGGTACAGGGGAGGCCCTTGAGAGAACCAGAGTCAACAGTTTGAGGTCAGGCACAGGTGGCAACCAGGGTCAGCAGGTCCAAGTCAGGCCAAAGTGGGTTTCACAGTCACTAGGGCACAGTGAGTTCCAGAGGGGGACCAGAGTCACCTTGTCCAGGTGAGATCCAGTTGTGAAATACAGTCACCGGGTCCCAATTCTGCACAGTTGAGGACCATGGCCAACAGGGCCAGTTGAGGCCCAGATGGGGACCGGAGTCCCCAAATTCAGGTGAAGCCCAGGTGGGGACCACAGTCACCAGATCCAGGGTAGTCTCAGGTGGAGACCAGAATCACCAGGTCCTGGTGATGTGCAGGTGGCAACCACACTCACCAAGTTCCGGTGAGGCCCTGGTGGGGACCAGAGTCACGAGGTACATGAGAAGCTACTAACACTGCAGCCCCCAGGTCCACATGATGTCCATGTGGGAACGAGAATTACAAGTTACAGGTGAGGACAAGGTGGGGATCTGAGTCACCATGTCCAGGTGAGACCCTGGTGGGAACCAGTGTCACCATGTCCAAGTGTGGACCAGGTGAAGACGAGAGTTAATAGGTCCGGCCGCGTCACTGTTGGTGAACAGTGTAACCATATCCTGATGCTACTCAGGTGGGTACCAGATACAAGGTCCTGGTGAGGCCCAGGTGGGACCAGAGACAAGAGGTCCAGGGGAGGTACAGATGGAAACCACATTCACCAGGTCAGGTGAGGCCATGCTTAGGATCAGAGTCAACACTTACAGGTGAGGTCCAGAGGGGGCCAGAGTCACATGGCACAGAAGAGGCCAAAGTCAGGACCAGAGTTACCACGATCAGGTCAGTCCCACTGGGAATAGAGTAACCACGTCCCGATGATGCCCAGGTAGAACCAAAGTTACCAGGTCCAGGTGCGGCCAACCTAAAGGCCATGCAGTGGAACCTTGTCCCGATGATGCCCAGGTAGGGAAGAGAGTCACCAGGTCCAAATGAGGCCCAGATGGAGCATATTCACTAGGTCCAGACGAGGCCCAGTTGAGGACCAGAGACACCAGATCTGGTTTAGACATAGAGGGGTACCAGAATCACCTGGTCCAGGTGACATCCAGATGGGGACCAGATCACCTGGTCAGGGTGAGGCCCAGAGAGGTCACAGAGACATCATGTCCAGGTGAGGCTCAGGTGTGGAACACAGTAACCAGGTACCAATGATGCCCAGGTGAGGATGAGAGTCACCAGGTCTGGGTGATGCACAGATAGGATCAGAGTTACCAGTTCAAGGTGAGGGCAAGAAAGAGTCCAGAGCAAACACGTCGAGGTGGGGAACATAGTCACCAGGACTGGGTTAGGCCCGGATGGGGACCAGATTCACCAGGTCTAGGTGAGGCCCAGGTTGTGACAAGATTTCCAGGGTCTGGGAGAAGACCAGGTAAGGGCCAGATTCACCAGGTCCAAGAGGCCCACGTGGGGACCTGAGTCACCAGGTATGGGTGAGGCCCAGGTGGCATCCCACTAACCAAGTCCAGGTGAGGCCAACCTGCAGGCCAGAGTCACCAGATCCAGGTGAGGCCCTAGTGGGGCCAGAGTCACCAGGTAAATGTGAGTCTACAAGTACACCACAGTCACCAGGTCCAGGTGTGATTCATGTGGGAACGAGAGTCACAAGGTCCAAGTGAGGCCCAGGTGGGGAACAGAGTAAAAATGTCCCATAGATGCCAGGTGGGAAAAGAGTCACAAGGTCCAGACGAGGCGAAGTGAGGAGTAGATTCACCAGGTCCTGTTGAGGCCCAGTTGAGTATCAGTGTCCCCAGATATGGGTGATTCCCAGAGGGGGACTAGAGTCACCCGGTTCTGGTGTGAGTCAGGTGCGGACCAGAATCACCACGTCAGGATGAGGCCCAGAGGGGAAAGAGAATCACTAGGTCCAGGTGAGGCCCCGATGTGGAACTGAGAAACCAGGTCCCATGATGCACATATGAGGACCTGAGTCACCAGGGCCAGGGGAGGTCCCTGTGGGAACCAGTCACCTCGTCCAGGTGAGGCCCAGGTGGGACCACAGTCACCAGTTCCAGGTGAGGCCCAGGTATATAAGAGAGTATCCAGGTCCCAATGATGCCCAGGTAAGGTCCAGAGTCAACAGGTCCAGGAGAGGCCCAAATATGGATCAGAGTCATTGTGTTCCAGGGGAGGCCAGATGGAGACCACAGGAACCAGGTCCAAAAGAGCCCCATATGGGAACCAGAGCCACCAGATCCAGGTGAGATCCAGGTGGGACCACAGTCAGAAAGTCCAGGTGAGGCGCAGGTGGCAACAGGATTCACCAAATCCAGGTGAGGCCCAGGTGGCGTCCAGTCTCCAGATCCAGGTGCGGACCAGCTTAGGACCAGATTCACCAGGCCCAAGTGAATCCCAAGGGGTGACCAGAGTCACCAGGTAAGGGTGAGGCCTAGAGGGGGTACCAGAGTAACCAGTTTATTTGGAGGCTCAGAATGGGACCAGAGGTCCCTGGTCAAAGTGAGGCCCAATTGTGGAATAGAGTATGCAGGTCCCAATGATGCCTGGGTGTGGACCAGAGTCACTAGGGCCATGCAGGCCTAGATGGGGAACAGAATCACTAGGTCCTGGTGAGGCATAGAATAAGACCACTGGTGAATAAGTCACCAGTATCAGATGAGCGCCTTGTTGGAACCAGAGCCACTCTATCCAGCTGAGTCCCAGGTCCATGTGAGGCCCATGTGAGGCCCAGATTCATCAGGTCGAATTGAGGCATCGCTGGGGACAAGAGTCATCAGGTCTAGGTGCGGCCTAGGTGGGGCAAAATTCAGCAGTTCTGAGTTAGGTCAACGTGGGGACGATAGACACCAGTCCAGGTGAGGACAAACTGAGACCAGAGTCACCTGATACAGGTGAGTTCCAGATGGGGACCAGAGTCAGCAGGTTAGGGTGAGGCCCAGAGAGGTTCCAGAGTCATCATATCCAGGTGAGGACCAGAGTCACCAGGTCTGGGTGACGCGCAGTTAGGATCAGAGTCACCAGTTCCAGGTGAGGCCAAGAAAGAGTCCACAGCAATCAGGTCCAGGTGGGGAACAATGTCACCAGGACTGAATGACGCCCAGATGGGTACCAGAAACACCAGGCCCAGGTGATTCCCAGGTGGTGACCAGAGTTACGAGTTCCGGGTGAGAACAAGGTAAGGACCAGATTCACCCGTTCCAAGTGAGGCCCACGTGGAGACCTGTGTCACCAGGCATGGGTGAGGCACAGGTGACAACCCCACTCACCAGGTCCAGGTGATGCCAACCTGCAGGCCATGCAGAGGAACCATGTACTGATGATGCACAGGTAGGGACTAGAATTACCAGGTGCAGGTGATGCCAACCTGCAGGGCATGTGTGGAACCATGTCCCGATAATGCCTGGGTAGGGACCAGAGTTACAATGTCCAGGTGAGGCCAACCTGCAGGCTATGCTGTGGAACCATATCCCTATGATGCCCAGGTTGGGACCAGAGTCACCAGGTCCAAATGAGGCCAAGATGGATCATATTCACTAGGTCCAGATGAGGCCCAGTTGAGGACCCGAGTCACCATATCTGGTTGAGGCCTAGAGGGGTACCAGAATCCCCTGGTCCAGGTGACATCCAGATGGGGACCACAGTTACCAGGTCAGGCTGAGGCCCAGAGAGGTTCCAGAATCATCATGTCCAGGTGAGGCTCAGGTGTAGAACAGAGTCACCAGGTACCAATGATGCCCAGGTGAGGACCAGTGTCACCAATTCTGGGTGACGAGCAGATAGGATCAGAGTCACCAGTTCCAGGTGAGGCCAAGAAAGAATCCACAGCAATCAGGTACCGGTGGAGAACAAAGCCACCACGACTGGGTGAGGCCCAGATGGGGAAAAGATTCAACAGGTCCAGGTGAGGCCCAGGTGGTGACCAGAGTCCCCGGGTCTGGGAGAGGACCAGGTACGGACCAGATTCACCAGGTCCAAGAGGCCCACGTGGGGTCAGAGTCACCAGGTATGGGTGAGGCCCATGTGGCAACCCCACTCACCAGGTCCAGGTGAGGCCAACCTGCAGGCCATGCAGTGGAACCATGTCCCGATGATGCCCAGGTAGGGACCAGAGTCACCAGGTCCAAATGAGGCCCAGATGGAGCATATTCACTAGGTCCAGGTGAGGCCCAGTTGAGGACCAGTGTCACCAGACCTGGTTGAGGCCTAGAGGGGTACCAGAATCACCTGTTCCAGGTGCCATCCAGATGGGTCCAGAGTCACCAGGTCAGGGTGATGCCCAGAGAGGTTCCAGAGTCATCATGTCCAGGTGAGGCTCAGGTGTGGAACAGAGTATCCAGGTCATAATGGTCCACAGGTGAGGACCATGGTCACCAGATCTGGGTGAGCCCCAGTTAGGATCAGAGTCACCAGTTTAGTTGAGGCCAAGAGGAGTCCACAGCAATCACGTCCAGGTGGGGAAGAAAGTCAACAGGACTGGGTGAGGCCCAGAGGGGAACTAGTTTCAACAGGTCCAGGTGATTCCCAGGTGGTGACCAGGGTTACCAGGTGCGGGTGAGGAAGGACCAGATTCACCAGGTCCAAGTGAGGCCCACGTGGGGACCTGTGTAACCAGGTATGGGTGAGCCCCAGGTGGCAACCCCATTCACTAGGTCCACGTGAGGCCAACCTGGAGGCCATGCAGACGAACCGTGTCCCCGTGATGCCCAGGTAGGGACCAGAGTTACCAGGTCCAGCTGAGGCCAACCTGCAGGCCATGCAGTGGATCCATGCCCCGATGATGCCCAGGAAGGGACCAGAGTCACCAGGTCCAACTGTGGCCCAGATGGAGCATATTCACTAGGTCCAGGTGCGGCCCAGTTGTGGACCAGTGTCCCCAGACCTTGTTGAGGCCTAGAGGGGTCCCAGAGTCACCTGGTCCAGGTGACATCCAGATGGAGACCAGAGTCACCAGGTCAGGGTTAGGCCCAGAGTGGTTCCACAGTCATCATGTCCAGGTGAGGCTCAGGTCTGGAACAGAGTCACCAGGTACCAATGATGCCCAGGTGAGGACCAGAGTGACCAGGTCTGGGTGACGCGCAGATAGGATCAGAGTCACCAGGTCCAGGTGAGGTCAAGAAAGAGTCCACAGCAATCAGGTCCAGGTGGGGAACAAAGTCACCAGGACAGGGTGAGGACCAGATGGGGACCAGATTCATTCATTAGGTCCAGGTGAGGCCCAGGTTGTGACCAGAGTCCCAGGGTCTGGGAGAGGACCAGGTACGGACCAGATTCACCAGGTCCAAGAGGCCCACGTGGGGACCTGAGTCACCAGGTATGGGTGATGCTCAGGTGGCAACCCCACTCACCAGGTCCAGGTGAGGCCAACCTGCAGGCCAGAGTCACCAGATCCAGGTGATGCCCTAGTGGGGACAGGAGTCACCAGGTAAATGTGTGTCTACAAGAACACCACAGACACCAGATCCAGGTGTGGTTCATGTGGGAACGAGAGTCACCAGGTCCAGGTGAGACCCAGGTGGGGACCACAGTAACCAGGTCCAGATTGAGGACAAGGTGGGGCGACCAGTGTCATCAGAACCAGTTGAGGCCAAAGTGTGGAGTAAAGTTATCATGTCCAGGTGAGGCCCAGTTGTGGAACAGAGTAACAATGTCCCATTGTTGCCAGGTGCGAAAAGAGTCACAAGGTCCAGACGAGGCCTAAGTGAGGAGTAGATTCACTAGGTCCTGTTGAGGCCCAGTTGAAGACTAGTGTCCCCAGCACAGGGGGAGTCCCAGAGGGGACCAGAGGCACTCGGTCCTGGTGATATCCAGGTGGGGACCAGAGTCACCACGTCAGAGTGAGGCCCAGAGGGGGACGAGTATCACTAGGTCCAGATGAAGCCCCGATGTGTAACTAAGAAACCAGGTCCCATGATGCCCATATGAGGACCTGAGTCACCAGGTGCAGTTGAGGTTCCTGTGGGAACCAGTCACCTCCTCCAGGTGAGGCCCATGTGGGACCACAGTAACCAGTTCTAGGTGAGGCCCAGGTATATAAGAGAGTATCCAGGTCCCAATGATGCCTAGGTAAGGTCCTGAGTCAACAGGTCAAGGAGAAGCCCAAATATGGATCAGAGTCATTGAGTTCCAGGTGAGGCCGGATGGAGACCACAGGAACCAGGTCCAGGAGAGCCCGATATGGGAACCAGAGACACCAGATCCAGGTGAGGTCCAGGTGGGACCACAGTCACAAGGTCCAGGTTTGCAGGTGGCAACAGGATTCACCAAGTCCAGGTGAGGCCCAGGTGGCGACCAGTCACCAGATCCAGGTGAGGACCACCTAAGGACCAGATTCAACAGGCCCAGGTAAAGTTCAAGGGGTGACCAGCGTCACCAGGTAAGGGTGAGACCCAGAGGGGGAACCAGAGTAACCAGTTTAGTTTGAGGCCCAGAATGGGACCAGAGGTCCCTGGTCAGAGTGAAGCCCAGGTGTGGAATAGAGTGTCCAGGTCCCAATGATGCCTGGGTGAGGACCAGAGTCACTAGGGCCATGCAGACCCAGATGGGGAACAGAATCACTTGGTCCCGGTGAGGCATAGAATAAGACCACAGTCAGCAGTATCAGTGGAGCCACTTGTGGGAAACATAGCCACTCTATTCAGCTGAGCCCCAGGTCCATGTGAGGCCCACGTGAGGATCAGATTCATCAGGTTGAATTGAGGCATAGCTGGGGACAAGAGTCACCAGGTCTGGGTGCGGCCTAGGTGGGACAAGATTCAGCAGTACTGAGTTAGGACCAAGTGGGGACGAGAGATACCAGGTCCAGGTGAGGCCAAACTGAGGACCAGAGTCACCAGATCCAAGTGAGGTCCATGTTGGAAAGAGAGTCACCAGGTCCAGGAGAGGTCCAGGTGGGTACCAGAGTCACTAGATCCAGGTGAAGTCCCGGTGGGGAACAGAGTCATCAGATCCAAGTGAAGCCCAGGTGGGAACCAGAGTCACTAGGTCCAGATGAGGCCCAGGTGAGGACCAGTGTTACCAGGTACACGTGAGGCCCCGGTGGGGATCAGAGGCAACAGGTCCATGTGAGGCCGGCTTGGGGACCATGGTCAACAGGTCTACTTGAGGCCCATGTGTGGAACACAGTAAACAGGTCCAGGTGAGTCCCCGGTGGTGACAAGAGTCACCACGTCCAGGTGAGACCCAGGTGGGGACCAGGATCAGCAGGTACAGGGGAGGCGCTTGAAAGAACCAGAGTCAACAGTTCGAGGTCAGGCACAGTTGGCAACCAAGGTCAGCAGGTCCAAGTCAGGCCAAAGTGGCGTTCAGAGTCATTAGGGCACGGTGAGACCCGGAGGGGGACCAGAGTCACATGGTCCAGGTGAGGTCCAGTTGTGGAACAAAGTCACCGGGTTCGAATTTGGAACAGTTGAGGACCATGGTCAACAGGGCCACGTGGGGCCCAGATGGAGACCGGAGTCCCCAAATCCAGGTGAAGCCCAGGTGGGGACCACAGTCACCAGATCCAAGGTAGTCTCAGGTGCAGACCAGAATCATCAGGTTCAGGTGAGGTGCAGGTGGTAACCACACTCACCAGGTCCCGGTGAGGCTCTGGTGCGGACCAGAGTCACGAGGTACATGAGAAGTTAGAAACACTGCAGCCACCATGTCCACATGATGTCCATGTGGGAACGAGAATCACCAGTTACAGGTGAGGACCAGGTGGGGAACCGACTCACCATGTCCAGGTGAGACCCAGGTGGGAACCAGTGTCACCATGTCCAGGTGTGGACCAGGGGAAGACCAGAGTTAATAGGTCCGGCTGGGTCACTGTTAGTGAACAGTGTAACCATATTCTGATGCTACTCAGGTGGGTACCAGATTCACGTTCCTGGTCAGGCCCAGGTGGGACCAGAGACAAGAGGTCCAGGTGAGGTACAGATGGAAACCACATTCACCAGGACACGTGAGGCCATGCTTAGGATCAGAGTCACCAGTTACAGGTGAGGCCCAGGT
Source organism: Canis aureus (assembly GCF_053574225.1). Taxonomy (NCBI): domain Eukaryota; kingdom Metazoa; phylum Chordata; class Mammalia; order Carnivora; family Canidae; genus Canis; species Canis aureus. The sequence continues at coordinate 376,466 of NW_027554432.1, read as the reverse complement.
GGAGCCAGAGTCACCATGTCCAGATGAGGCGAAGTTGGGGAGCATATTCACTACGTCCCGTTGAGGCCCAGTGGAGGACCAGAGTCACCAGGTCTAGTTGAGGCCTAGAGGGGTACCAGATTCACCTGGTCTAGGTGCCGTCCAGATGGGGACCAGAGTCACCATGTCAGGGAGAGGCCCAGAGGGGATCCAGAGTCATCATGTCCAGGTGAGTCTCAGGTGTGGAACAGAGTATCCAGGTCATAATGATCTACAGGTGAGGACCAGAGTCAACAGATCTGGGTGAGGCCCAGTTAGGATCAGAGTCAACAGTTCCAGGTGAGGCTAAGAAGGAGTCCAGAGCAGTCAGGGCCAGGTGGGGAAAAAAGTCACCAGGACTGGGTGAGGCCCAGATGGGGACACAGATTCACCAGGTCCAGGTGATTCCCAGGTCGTGACCAGAGTTACCAGATTCACCAGGTCCAGGTGATCCCCAGGTGGTGAGCAGAATTACGAGATACACCAGGTCCAAGTGAGGCCCACGTAGGGGCCTGTGTCACCAGGTATGGGTGAGGCCCAAGTGGCAACCCCACTCACAAGGTCCAGGTGAGGCCTACCTGCAGGCCATGCAAAGTAACCGGGTCCCGATAATGCCAAGGTAGGGACCAGAGTTACCAGGTCCAGGTGAGGCCGACCTGCAGGCCATGCAGTGGAACCATGTCCCCATGATGCCCTGGTAGGGACCAGAGTAACCAGGTCCAAATGAGGCCAAGATGGAGCATATTCACTAGGACCAGCCGAGGCCCAGTTGAGGACAAGAGAAACCAGATCTGGTTGAGGCCTAGAGGGGTACCAGAATCCCCTGGTCCAGGTGACATCCAGATGGGGACCAGAGTCACCAGGTTAGGGTGAGCCCCAGAGTGGTTCCAGAGTCATCATGTCCAGGTGAGGCTCAGGTGTGGAACAGAGTCACCAGGTACCAATGATGCCCAGGTGATGACCGGAGTCACCAGGCCTGAGTCACGCGCAGAGAGGATAAGAGACACCAGTTCCAGGTGAGGCCAAGAAAGAGTCCAAAGCAATCAGGTCCAGGTGTGGAACAAAGTCACCAAGACTGGGTGAGGCCGAGATGGGGAAGAGATTCACCAGGTCCAGGTGAGGCCCTGGCGGTGACCAGAGTCCCTGGGTCTGGGAGAGGACCAGGTAAGGACCAGATTCACCAGGTCCAAGAGGACCACGTGTGTTCCTGAGTCACCAGGTATGGGTGAAGCTCAGGTGGCAACCCCACTCACCAGGTCCAGGTGAGGCCAACCTGCAGGCCACAGTCAGCAGAACCAGGTGAGGCCCTAGTGGGGACCGGTGTCACCAGGTAAATGTGAGTCTACAAGAACACCACAGTCACCTGGTCCTGGTGTGGTTCATGTGGGAACGAGAGTCACCAGATCCAGGTGAGACCCAGGTGGAGACCACAGTCACCAGGTCCAGATTGAGGCCTAGGTGGGGGCACCAGAGTCATCAGGACCAGTTGAGACCAAAGTGTGGATCAAAGTTATCATGTTCATGTGAGGCCAAGGTGGGGAACAGAGTAACCAGTCCCATTTTGCCAGATGGGAAAAGAGTCACAAGGTCCAGACGAGGCCTAAGTGAGGAGTAGATTCACCAGGTCCAGTTGAGGACCAGCTGAGGACCAGTGTCCCCAGCTCCGGGTGAGTCCCAGAGGGGGACCAGAGTCACCCGGTTCTGGTGATATCCAGGTGGGTACCAGAGTCACCACGTCAGGGTGAGGCCCAGAGGGGTACAAGAATCACAAGTTCCAGGTGAGGCCCCGATGTGGAACTGAGAAACCTGGTCCCATGATGCCCATATGAGGACCTGAGTCACCAGGTCCAGGTGAGGTCCCTGTGGGAACCAGTCACCTCGTCCAGGTGAGGTCCAGGTGGGAACACAGTCGAAAGTTCCAGGTGAGGCGCAGGTGGCAACAGGATTCACCAAGTCCAGGTGAGGCCAAGGTGGCGACCAGTCACCAGATCCAGGTGCGGAACAGATAAGGACCAGATTCTCCAGGCCCAAGTGAAGCCCAAGGGGTGACCAGAGTCACCAGGTCAGGGTGAGGGCCAGAGGGGGAACCAGAGTAACCAGTTTAGTTTGAGGCCCAGAATGGGACCAGAGGTCCCTGGTCAAAGTGAGGCCCAGGTGTGGAATAGAGTATCCAGGTCCCAGTGACGCCCGGGTGAGGACCAGAGTCACTAGGGCCATGCAGGCCCAGATGGGGAACAAAATCACTAGGTCCTGGTGAGGCATAGAATAAGACCACATTCAGCAGTATCAGGTGAGCCCCTTGTGGGAACCAGAGCCACTCTATCCAGCTGAGTGCCAGGTCCATGTGAGGCCCACGTGAGGACCAGATTCATCAGGTTGTATTCAGGCATAGCTGGGGACAAGAGTCACCAGGTCTGGGTGCGGCCTAGGTGGGGCAAGATTCAGCAGTTCTGAATTAGGTCCAAGTGGGGACGAGAGACACCAGGTCCAGGTGAGGCCAAACTGAGGACCAGAGTCACCAGATCCAGGTGAGGTCCATGTTGGAAAGAGAGTCACGAGGTCCAGGAGAGGTCCAGGTCGAGTCCAGAGTCACCAGATCCAGGTGAAGTCCAGGTGGGGACCAGAGTCACCAGATCCATGTGAAGCCCAGATGAGGACCAGAGTCACTAGGTCCAGATAAGGCCCAGGTGAGGACCAGAGTTACCAGGTACACGTGAGGACCCGGTGGGGATCAGAGTCAACAGGTCCATGTGAGGCCGGCTTGGGGACCATAGTCAACAGGTCTACTTGAGGCCAAGGTGTGGAACACAGTAAGCAGGTCCAGGTGAGTCCCCATTGGTGACAGGAGACACCACGTCCAGGTGTGGCACAGGTCCGACCAGGATCACCAGGTCCAGGGAAGGCCCTTGAAAGATCCAGAGTCCACAGTTCGAGGTCAGGCTCAGGTGGCAACCAGGGTCAGCAGGACCAAGTCAGGCCAAAGTGGGGTTCATAGTCACTAGGGCACGGTGAGACCCAGAGTGGGACAAGAATCACCTTGTCCAGGTGAGGTCCAGTTGTGGAACACAGTCACCGGGTCCCAATTTTGCCCAGTTGAGGACCATGGTCAACAGGGCCAGGTGAGGCCCAGATGGGGACCGGAGTCCCCAAATCCAGGTGAAGCCCAGGTGGGGACCACAGTCACCAGATCCAGGGTAGTCTCAAGTACAGACCAGAATCACCAGGTCCATGTGAGGTGCAGGTGGCAACCACACTCACCCGGTCCCGGTGAGACCCCGGTGGGGACCAGAGACACGAGGTACATGAGAAGCTTGAAACACTGCAGCCACCAGGTCCACATGATGTCCATGTGGGAACGAAAATCACCAGTTACAGGTGAGGACCAGGTGGGGATCCGACTCACCATGTCGAGGTGAGACCCAGATGGGAACTAGTTTGACCATGTCCTGGTGTGCCCCAGGTGAAGACCAGAGTTATTAGGTCCGGCTGGATGAGTGTTAGTGAACAGTGTAACCATATCCTGATGCTACCCAGGTGGGTACCAGAGACACCAGGTCCTGGTGACGCCCAAGTGTAACTGGAGACATGAGGTCCAGGTGAGGTCCCGATGGGAACCACAGTCACTAGGGCAGGTGAGGCCATGCTTAGGATCAGAGTCACCAGGTACAGGTGAGGCCCAGGTGGACACAGAGTCACCTGGTACAGAAGAGGCCAAAGTCAGGACCAGAGTTGCCAGGATCAGGTCAGTCCCAGTGGGTAATCCAGTCACCATATCCCAATGATGCCCAGGTAGAACCAGAGTCACCAGGTCCATCGAGGCGCAGGTGTGGAGAATATTCACTAGGTCCAGGTGAGGCCAGGATGAGGATCAGACTCACCAGGTCTAGTTGAGGCCTACAGGGGTACCAAATTCACCTGGTCTAGGGGACCTCCAGATGGGGACCAGAGTCACCATGTCAGGATGAGGCCCAGAGGGGATCCAGAGTCATCATATCCAGGTGAGGTTCAGGTGTGGAACAGAGTATCCAGGTCATAATGGTCCACAGGTGAGGACCAGAGTCACCAGATCTGTGTGACGTGCAGATAGGATCAGAGTCACCAGTTCCAGGTGAGGCCAAGAAGGAGTCCACAGCAATCAGGTCCAGGTGGGGAACAAATTCACCAGGACTGGGTGAGGCCCAGATGGGGAGCAGATTCACCAGGTCCAGGTGATTCCCAGGTGGTGCCAAGAGTTACCAGTTCTGGGTGAGGACCAGTTAAGGACCAGATTCACCAGGTCCAAGTGAGGCCCACGTGGGACCTGTGTCACCAAGTATGGGTGAGGCCCAGGTGGCAAGCCAACTCACCAGGTCCAGGTGACGCCAACCTGCAGGCCATGCAGAGGAACTGTGTCCCGATGATGCCCAGGTAGGGACCAGATTTACCAGGTCAAGAAGAGGCCAACCTGCAGACCATTATGTGGAACCATGTCCCGATGTTGCCCACGTAGGGACCAGAGTCACCAGGTCCAAATGAGGCCCAGATGGAGCATATTCACTAGGTCCAGGTGAGGCCCAGTTGAGGACCAGAGTCACCAGATCTGGTTGAGGCCCAGAGGGATACCAGAATCCCCTGGTCCAGGTGACATCCAGATAGGGACCAGAGTCACCAGTTCCAGGTGAGGCCAAGAAAGAGTCCACAGCAACCAGGTCCAGGTGGGGAACAAAGTCACCAGGACTGTGTGAGACCCAGAAGGGGACCAGATTCAACAGGTCCAGCTGAGGCCCAGATTGTGACCAGAGTCCCCGGGTCCGGGAGAGGACCAGGTAAGGACCAAATTCACCAGGTCCACATGACCCACGTGGGGAACTGAGTCACCAGGTATGGGTGAGGCCCAGGTGGCAACCACACTCACCAGGTCCAGGTGAGGCCAACCTGCAGGCCAGAGTCACCAGATCCAGGTGAGGCCCTAGTGGGGACGGGAGTCACAAGGTAAATGTGAGTCTACAAGAACACCACAGTAACCAGGTCCAGTAGTGGTTCATGTGGGAACGGGAATCACCAGGTCCAGCTGAGACCCAGTTGGGGACGACAGTCACCAGGTCCAGATTGAGGCCTAGGTTGGGGGACGAGAGTCATCAGGACCAGTTGAGGCCAAAGTGTGCAGCAAAGTTATCATGTCCAGGTGAGGCCCAGGTGGGGAACAGAGTAACCATGTCCCATTGATGCCAGGTGGGAAAAGAGTCACAAGGTCCAGACGAAGCCTAAGTTTGGAGTAGATTCACCAGGTCCTGTTGAGGCCCAGCTGAGGACCAGTGTCCCCAGCTCCGGTTGTGTCACCCGGTTCTGGTGATATCCAGGTGGGGACCAGAGTCACCAGATCCAGGTAAAGTCCAGGTGGGGACCAGAGTCACCAGATCCAGGTGAAGTCCAGGTGGGGACCAGAGTCTCTAGGTGCAGATAAGGCCCAGGTGAGGCCCAGAGTTACCAGGTACACGTAGGCCCCGGTGGTGATCAGAGGCAACAGGTCCATGTTAGGCGGGCTTGGGGACCATGGTCAAGAAGTGTACTTGAGGCCCAGGTCGGGAACACAGTAAGCAGGTCCAGGTGAGTCCGCGGTGGTGACAAAGGTCACCACGTCAAGGTGAGGACCAGATGGGCACCAGGATCACCAGGTACAGGGGAGGCCCTTGAAAGAACCAGAGTCAACAGTTCTAGGTCAGGCGCAGGTGGCAACCAGGGTCAGCAGGTCGAAACCAGGCCAAAGTGGGGTTCACAGTCACTAGGGCACGGTGAGACCCAGAGGGGGACCAGAGTCACATGGTGCAGGTGAGGTCCAGTTGTGGAACACAGTCACAGGGTCCCAATTTTGCTCTGTTGAGGACCATGGTCAACAGGGCCAGGTGAGGCCCAGATGGGGACCGGAGTCCCCAAATCCAGGTGAAGCCCAGTTGGGAACCACAGTCACAAGATCAAGGGTAGTCTCAGGTGCAGACCAGAATCACCAGGTTCAGGTGAGGTGCAGGTGGCAACCACACTCACCAGGTCCCGGTGAAGCCCTGGTGGGGACCAGAGTCACGAGGTACATGAGAAGCTAGAAACACTGCAGCCACCAGGTCCACGTGATGTCCATGCTGGAATGAGAATCACCAGTTACACGTGAGGACCAGGTGGGGATCCGACTCACCATGTCGAGGTGAGACCCAGGTTCGAACCAGTGTCACCATGTCCAGGTGTGGCCCAGGTGAAGACCAGAGTTAATAGGTCTGGCTGGATCACTATTAGTGAACAGTGTAACCATATCCTGATGCTACCTAGGTGGGTACCAGAGACACCAGGTCCTGGTGAGGCCCAGGTGTAACCGGAGACATGAGGACCAGGTGAGGTCCCGATGGGAACCACAGTCACCAGGTCAGGTGAGGCCATGCTTAGGATCAGAGTCACCAGGTACAGGTGAGGCCCAGGTGGAGCCAGAGTCACCTGGTACAGAAAAGGCCAAAGTCAGGACCAGAGTTACCAGGATCAGGTCAGTCCCAGTGAATAATACAGTAACCATGTCCCAATGATGCCCAGGTAGAACCAGAGTCACCAGGTCCAGCGAGGCGCAGGTGGGGAGAATATTCACTATGTCCAGGTGAGGCCCAGATGAGGACCAGAGTCACCAGGTCTAGTTGACGCCTAGAGGGGTACCAGATTCACGTGGTCTACGGGACATCCAGATGGGGACCAGAGTCACAATGTCAGGATGAGGCCCAGAGGGCATCCAGGGTCATCATGTCCAGGTGAGTTTCAGGTGTGGAACAGAGTATCCAGGTCATAATGGTTCACAGGTGAGGACCAGAGTCACCTTATCTGGGTGAGGCCCAGTTAGGAGCAGAGTCACAAGTTCCAGGTGAGGCCAAGAAGGAGTCCACAGCAATCAGGTCCAGGTGGGGAACAAAGTCACCAGGAATGGGTGAGGCCCAATTGGGAACCAGATTCACCAGGTCCAGGTGATTCCCTGGTGGTGCCAAGGGTTACCAGTTCCGGGTGAGGACCAAGTAAGGACCAGATTCACCAGGTCGAAGTGAGGCCCACGTGAGACCTGTGTCACCAGGTATGGGTGAGGCCCAGGTGGCAAGCCCACTCTCCAGGTCCAGATGAGGCCAACCTGCAGGTCATGCAGAGGAAACGTGTCCCGATGATGCCCAGGTAGGGACCAGAGGTACGAGGTCCAGGTGACACCAACCTGCAGGCCATGCAGAGGAACCGTGTCCCGATGATGCCCAGGTAAGGACCAGAGTTACCAGGTCAAGAAGAGGCCAACCTGCAGACCATTATGTGGAACCATGTCCCGATGTTGCCCACGTAGGGACCAGAGTCACCAGGTCCAAATGAGGCCCAGATGGAGCATATTCACTAGGTCCAGGTGAGGCCCAGTTGAGGACCAGAGTCACCAGATCTGGTTGAGGCCCAGAGGGGTACCAGATTCACCTGGTGTAGGTGACATCCAGATGGGGACCAGAGTAACCATGTCAGGGTGAGGCTAAGAGGGGATCCAGAGTCATCATGTCTAGGTGAGGCTCAGGTGTGGAACAGAGTAACCAGGTACCAATGATGCCCAGGTGAGGACCAGAGTCACCAGGTCTGGGTGACGCGCAGATAGGATCAGAGTCACCAGTTCCCGGTGAGGCCAAGAAAGAGTCCACAGCAATCAGATCCAGGTGGGGAACAAAGTCACCAGGACTGGGTGAGGCCCAGATGGGGACCAGATTGACAGGTCCAGATGAGGCCCTGTTGGGGACCAGAGTTCCCGGGTCTGGGAGAGGACCAGGTAACGACCAGATTAACATGTCCAAGAGGCCCACGTGTGGAACTGAGTCACCAGGTATGGGGTGGCAACCCCACTCACCAGGTCCAGGTGAGGACAACCTTCAGGCCAGAGTCACCAGATCCAGGTGTGGCCAAGAAAGGGTCCACAGCAATCAGGTCCAGGTGGGGAACAATGTCACCAGGACTGGATGACGCCCAGATGGGGACCAGAAACACCAGGCCCAGGTGATTCCCAGGTGGTGACCAGAGTTACGAGTTCCGGGTGAGAACAAGGTAAGGACCAGATTCACCCGGTCCAAGTGAGGCCCACGTGGGGACCTGTGTCACCAGGCATGGGTGAGGCACAGGTGACAACCCCACTCACCAGGCCCAGGTGATGCCAACCTGCAGGCCATGTAGAGGAACCATGTCCCGATGATGCCCAGGTAGGGACTAGAGTTACCAGGTTAGGTGAGGCCAAAATGCAGGCATGTGTGGAACATGTCCCGATGATGACGAGGTAGGGACCAGAGTTACAAGGTCCAGGTGAGGCAAACCAGCAGGCCATGCAGTGGAACCATATCCCTATGATGCCCAGGTAGGGACCAGAGTCACCAGGTCCAAATGAGGCCCAGATGGAGCATATTCACTAGGTCCAGGTGAGGCCCAGTTGAGGACCAGAGTCACCAGATCTGGTTGAGTCCTAGAGGGTGCAAGAATCACCAGGTCCAGGTGACATCCAGATAGGGACCAGGGTCACCAGGTCAGGGTGAGGCCCAGAGAGGTTCCAGTGTCATCATGTTCAGGTGAGGCTCAGGTGTGGATCAGAGTCTCCAGGTACCAATGATGGGTAGTTGAGGACCAGAGTCACCAGGTTTGGGTGACACTCAGATACGATCAGATTGACCCGTTTCAGGTGAGGCCAAGAAAGAGTCCCCAGCAATCAGGTCCAGGTGGGGAAAAAACTCACCAGGACTGGGTGAGGCACAGATGGGGACCAGATTCACCAGGTCCAGGTGAGAACCAGGTGGTGACCAGAGTCCCCGGGCCTGGGAAAGGACCAGGAAGAACAAAATTCACCAGGTCCAAGAGGCCCACGTGGAGACCTGAGTCACCAGGTATGGGTGAGGCCCAGGTGTCAACCCCACTCACCAGGTCCAGGCGAGCCCAACCTGCAGACCAGAGTCACCAGATCCAGGTGAGGCCCTAGTGGGTACCGGAGTCACCACGAAAATGTGAGTCTACAAGTACACCACAGTCACCAGGTCCAGGTTTAGTTTATGTGGGAACGAGAGTCACCAGGTCCAGGTGAGACCCAGGTGGGGACCACAGTCACCAGGTCCAGATTGAGGCCTAGGTGGGGGAACCAGAGTCATCAGGACGAGTTAAGGCCAAAGTGTGGAGCCAAGTTATCATGTCCAGGTGAGCCCCAGGTGGGGAACAGAGAAATCATGTCCCATTGATGCCAGGTGGGAAAAGAGTCACAAGGTACAGATGAGGTCTAATTGAGGAGTAGATTCACCAAGTCCTGTTGAGGCCCAGTTTAGGACCAGTGTCCCCAGCTCCGGGTGAGTCCCAGAGGGGGACCAGAGTCACCCGGTTCTGGTGATATCCAGGTGGGGACCAGAATCACCACGTCAGAGAGAAGCCCAGAGGGGGACGAGAATCACTAGGTCCAGGTGAGGCCCCGATGAGGAACTGAGAAACCAGATTCCATGATGCCCATATGAGGACCTGAGTCACCAGGTCAAGGTGAGGCCAAACTGAGGACCAGAGTCACCATATCCAGGTGAGATGCATGTTGGAAAGAGAGTCGCCAGGTCCAGGAGAGGTCCAGGTGGGGACCAGAGTAACCAGATCCAGGTCAAGTCCCGGTGGGGACCAGTCACCAGATCGAGGTGAAGCCCAGGTGGGGACCAGAGTCACTAGGTGCAGATGAGGCCCAGGTGAGGACCAGAGTTACCAGGTACACGTGAGGCCCCGGTGGGGATCAGAGGCAACAGGTCCATGTGAGGCCAGCTTGGGGACCATGGTCAACAGGTCTACTTGAGGCCCAGGTGTGGAACACTGTAACCAGGTCCAGCTGAGTCCCCAGTGGTGACAAGGGCCACCACGTCCAGGTGAGGCCCAGGTGGGGACCTGCATCACCAGGTCCAGGGGAGGCCCTTGAAAGAACCAGAGTCAACAGTTCGAGGTCAGGCGCAAGTGGCAACCAGGGTCAGCAGGTCCAAGTCAGGCCAAAGTGGGTTCACAGTAACTAGGGCACGGTGAGACCCAGAGGGGGACCAGAGACACCTGCCCAGGTGAGGTCCAGTTGTGGAACACAGTCACCGGGTCCCAAATTTTGCCCAGTTGAGGACCATGGTCAAAAGGGCCAGGTGAGGCCCAGATGGGGACCGGGGTCCCCAATTCCAGGTGAAGCCCAGGTGGGGACCACAGTCACCAGATATAGGGTAGCCTCAGGTGCAGACCAGAATCACCAGGTCCAGGTGAGGTGCAGGTGGCAACCACACTCACTAGGTCCCGGTGAGGCCCTGGTGGGGACCAGAGTCACGAGTTACATGAGAACCTAGAAACACTGCAGCCACCAGGTCCACATGATGTCCATGTGGGAACGAGAATCTCCAGTTACAGGTGAGGACCAGGTGGGGATCCGACTTACAATGTCCAGGTGAGGCCCATGTGGGAACCAGTGTCACCATGTCCAGGTGTGGCCCAGGTGAAGACTAGAGTTAATAGGTCCGGCTGTGTCACTGTTAGTGAACAGTGTAACCATATCCTGATGCTAACCATGTGGGTACCAGAGACACCAGGTCCTGGTAAGGCCCAGGTGGGACCGGAGACATGAGGTCCAGGTGAGGTCCCGATGGGAACCACAGTCACCAGGTCAGGTGAGGCCATGCTTAGGATCAGAGTCACCAGTTACAGGTGAGGCCCAGGTGGAGCCACAGTCACCTGGTACAGAAGAGGCCAAAGTCAAGACCAGAGTTACCAGGATTAGGTCAGTCCCAGTGGGGAATAGAGTAACCATGTCTCGATGATGCCCAGATAGAACCAGAGTCACCAGGTACAGATGAGGCACAGGTGGGGAGCATGTTCACTAGGTCCCCGTGAGGCCCAGTTGAGGACCAGAGTCACCAGGTCAAGTTGACGCCTAGAGGGATACCAGATTCACCTAGTCTAGGTGACATCCGGATGGGGACCAGAGTCAACATGTCAGGGTGAGTCTCAGGTGTGGAACAGAGTATCCAGGTCATAATGGTCCATAGGTGAGGACCAGAGTCACCAGATATGGGTGAGGCCCAGTTAGATTCAGAGTCACCAGTTCCAGGTGAGGCCAAGAAGGAGTCTACAGCAATCAGGTCCAGGTGGGTTGATAATGTCACCAGGACTGGATGAGGACCAGATGGGGACCAGATTAACCAGGTTCATGTGATTCCCAAGTGGTGACCCGAGTTAGGAGTTCCGGGTGAGGACCAGGTAAGACCAGATTCACAAGGTCCAAGTGAGACCCACGTGGGGACCTCTGTCACCAGGCTTGGGTGAGGCCAAGGTGACAACGCCACTCACCAGGTCCAGGTGAGGCCAACCTGCAGGCCATGCAGAGGAACCATGTCCCGATTATGCCCAGATAGGGACCAGAGTCACTAGGTCCAAAGGAGGCCCAGATGGAACATATTCACTAGCTCCAGGTGAGGCCCAGTTGAGGACCAGAGTCAACAGAAGTGGTTGAGGCAGAGAGGGGTACCAGAATCAACTGGTCCAGGTGACATCCAGATGGAGACCAGAGTCAGCAGGCAGGGTTAGGCCCAGAGTGGTTCGAGAGTCCAGAGCCTCATGTCCAGGTGAGGCTCAGGTGTGGAACAGAGTCACCAGGTACCAATGATGCCCTGGTGAGGACCAGAGTCACCAGGTCTGGGTGACGCGCAGATAGGATCAGAGTCACCAGTTCCAGGTGAGGCCAAGAAAGAGATCACAGCAATCAGGTCCAGGTGGTGAACAAAGTCACCAGGACTGGGTGAGGCTCAGATGGGGACCAGATTCACCAGGTCTAGGTGAAGCCCAGGTGGTGACCAGTGTCCCCAGGTCTAGGAAAGGATAGGTAAGGACCAGATTCACCAGGTAGAAGAGGCCCACGTGGGGACTTGAGTCACCAGGTATGGGTGAGGCCCAGGTGGCGACCCCACTCACCAGGTCCAGGTGAGGCAAACCTGCAGGCCAGAGTCACCAGATACAGGTGAGGCCCTAGCGGGGACCAGAGTCACCATGTAAATGTGAGTCTACCAGAACACCACAGTCACCAGGACCAGGTGTGGTTCATGTGGGAACGAGAGTCACCAGATCCAGGTGAGACCCAGGTGGGGACCACAGTCACCAGTTCCAGATTGAGGCCTAGGTGGGGGGACCAGAGTCATCAGGACCAGTTGAGGCCAAAGTGTGGAGCAAAGTTATCATGTCCAGTTGAGGCCCAGGTGGGGAACAGAATAACCATTTCCCATTGATGCCAGGTGGGAAGAGTCACAAGGTCCAGAAGAGGCCTAAGTGAGGAGTAGATTCACCAGGTACTGTTGAGGCCCAGTTGAGGAACAGTGTCCCCAGGTCCGGTTGAGTCCCAGATGGGGACCAGAGTCACCCGGTTCTGGTGATATCCAGGTGGGGACCAGAGTCACCACGTCAGGGTGAGGCCCAGAGGGGCCGAGAATCACTAGGTCGAAGTGAGGCCCCGATGTGGAACTGAGAACCCAGGTCCCATGATGCCCATATGAGGACCTGAGTCACCAGGTCCAGGAGAGCTCCCTGTGGGAACCAGTCACCTCATCCAGGTGAGGCCCAGGTGGGACCACAGTCACCAGGTCCAGGTGAGGCCCAGGTATATAAGAGAGCATCCAGGTCCTAATGATGCCCAGGGATGGACCAGAGTCAACAGGTCCAGGAGAGGCCCAAATATGGATCAGAGTCATTGTGTTCCAAGGGAGGCCAGATGGAGATCACAGGAACCAGGTAAAGGAGAGCCCCATATGGGAACCAGAGCCACAAGATCCAGGTGAGGTCCAAGTGGGACCACAGTCACAGGTCCATTTGAGGCACAGGTGGCAACAGGATTCACCAAGTCCAGGTAGGCCCAGGTGGCGACCAATCACCAGATCCAGGTGAGGACCAGCTAAAGACCAGACTCACGAGGCCCAAGTGAAGCCCAAGGGGTGACCAGAGTCACCAAGTAAGGGTGAGGACCAGAGGGGGAACCAGGGTAACCATTTAGTTTGAGGCCCAGAATGGGACCAGAAATCCCTTGTCAAAGTGAGACCCAGATGTGGAATAGAGTATCCAGGTCCCAATGATGCCTGGGTGAGAACCAGAGTCACTAGCGACATGCAGGCCCAGATGTGGAACAGAATAACTAGGTACTGGTGAGGCATAGAATAAGACCACAGTCAGCAGTAACAGGTGAGCCCCTTGTGGGAGCCAGAGCCAGTCTATCCAGCTGAGTCCCAGGTCCATGTGAGGCCCACGTTAGGACTAGATTCATCAGGTCGAATTGAGGCATCGTTGGGGACAAGAGTCACCAGGTGTGGGTGCGGCCTAGGTGGGGCAAGATTCAGCAGTTCTGAGTTTGGTCAAAGTGGGACGAGAGACACCAGGTCCAGGTGAGGCCAAAGTGAGGACCAGAGTCACCAGATCCAGGTGAGGTCCAGGTGGGGACCAGAGTCACCAGATCCAGGTGAAGTCCAGGTGGGGATCAGAGTCACTAGGTCCAGATTAGGCCCAGGTGAGGACCAGAGTTACCAGGTAAACGTGAGGACCCGGTGGGAATCAGAGGCAACAGGTCCATGTGAGGCGTGCTTGGGGACCATGGTCAAGAGGTGTACTTGAGGCCCAGGTGTGGAACACAGTAAGCAGGTCCAGGTGAGTCCCCGGTGGTGACAAGGGTCACCACGTCCAGGTGAGACCCAGGTGGGGACCAGGATCACCAGGTAGAGGGGAGGCCCTTGAAAGTACCAGAGTCAACAGTTTGAGGTCAGGGACAGGTGGCAACCAGGGTCAGCAGCTCGAAGTCAAGCCAAAGTGGGGTTCACAGTCACAAGGGCACGGTGAAACCCAGAGGGGGACCAGAGTCACCTGGTCCAGGTGATGTCCAGTTGTGGAACACAGTCACTGAGTCCCAATTTTGCCCAGTTGAGGACCATGGTCAACAGGGCCAGGTGAGCCAGATATGGGGACCGGAGACTCAAATCCAAGTGAAGACCAGATCGGGACCAGAGTCACCAGATCCAGGGTATTCTCAGGTGCAGGCCAGAATCACCAGGTCCAGGTGAGGTGCAGGTGGCAACCACACTCACCAGGTCCCGGTGAGGCCCTGGTGGGGACCAGAGTCACGAGGTACATGAGAACTAGAAACACTGCAGCCACCAGGTCCACATCATGTCCATGTGGGAACGAGAATTCCCAGTTACAGGTGAGGACCAGGTGGGGATCCGACTCACCATGTCCAGGTGAGACCCAGGTGGGAACCAGTGTCACCATATCTAGGTGTGGCCCAGGTGAACCCAGAGTTAATAGGTCCGGCTGGGTCACTGTTAGTGAACAGTGTAACGATATCCTGATGCTACCCAGGTGGGTACCAGAGACACCAGGTCCTGTTTAGGCCCAGGTGGGACCAGAGTCACCAGGTCAAGTTGAGGCCTAGAGGGGTACCAGATTCACCTGGTCTAGGTGACATCCAGATGGGGATCAGAGTCACCATCTCAGGCTGAGGCTCAGAGGGTATCCAGAGTCATCATGTCCAGGTGAGGCTCAGGTGTGTAACAAAGTATCCAGGTCATAATGGTCCACAGGTGAGGCCAGAGTCACCAGATCTGGGTGAGACCCAGTTAGGATCCGAGTCACCAGTTCAAGGTGAGGCCAAAAGAAGTCCACAGCAATCAGGACCAGGTGGGGAACAAAGTCACCAGGACTGGATGAGGCCCAGATGGGGACCAGATTCACCAGGTCCAGGTTATTCCCAGGTGGTGACCAGAGTTACCAGTTCCGGGTGAGGTCCAGGTAACGACCAGATTCACCAGGTCCAAGTGAGACCCACATGGGGACCTGTGTCACAAGGCATGGGTGAGGCCCAGGTGTCAACCCCACTCACCAGGTCCAGGTGAGGGCAACCTGCAGGCCATGCAGAGGAACCATGTCCCGATGATGCCCAGGTAGGGACTAGAGTTACCAGGTCCAGGTGAGGACAACCTGCAGGCCATGCAGTGGAACCATGTCCCGATGATGCCCAGGTAGGGAACAGAGTTACCAGGTCCAGGTGAGGACAACCTGCAGTCATGCAGTGGAGCCAAGTCCCGATGATGCCCAGGAAGAGACAAGAGTCACCAGGTCCAATTGAGGCCCAGATGGAGCATATTCACTAAGTACAGGTGAGTCCCAGTTGAGGACGAGTGTCACCAGATCTGGTTGAGGCCTAGAGGGGTACCAGAATCACCTGGTCCAGGTGAAACCCAGATGGGGACCAGAGTCACCATGTCAGGGTGAGGCCTAGAGAGGCTCCAGAATCATCATGTCCAGGTGAGGCTCAGGTGTGGAACACAGTGTCCAGGACATAATGGTCCACAGGTGAGGACCAGAGTGACGGATCTGGGTGACGCACAGATAGGATCAGAGTCACCAGTTCCAGGTGAGGCCAAGAAAGTGTCCACAGCAATCAGGTTCAGGTGTGGAACACAGTAAGCAGGTCCAGGTGAGTCCCCGGTGGTGACCAGAGTCACCACGTCCAGGTGAGGCCCAGGTGGACACCAGGATCATCAGGTACAGGGGCGGCCCTTGAAAGAACCAGAGTCAACAGTTCGAGGTCAGGGGCAGGAGGCAACCAGGTTCAGCAGGTCGAAGTCAGGCCAAAGTGGGGTTCACAGTCACTAGGGCACGGAGAGACTCAGAGGGGGATCAGAGTCACCTGGTCCATGTGAGGTCCAGTTGTGGAACACAGTCAATGGGTCACAATTTTGCCCAGTTGAGGAACATGGTCAACAGGGCCAGGTGAGGCCCAGATGGGGACCGGAGTCCCGAAATCCAGGTGAAGCCCAGGTGGGGACCACAGTCACAAGATCCAGGGTAGTCTCAGGTGCAGACCAGAATCACCAGGTCCAGGTGTGGTGCAGGTGGCAACCAAACTCACCAGGTGCCGGTGAGGCACTGGTGGGGACCAGAGTCACGAGGTACATGAGAAGCTAGAAACACATGGGATCCCTGGGTGCCGCAGCGGTTTGGCGCCTGCCTTTGGCCCAGGGAGCGATCCTGGAGACCCGGGATCGAATCCCAGGTCGGGCTCCCGGTGCATGGAGCCTGCTTCTCCCTCTGCCTGTGTCTCTGCCTCTCTCTCTCTCTGTGACTATCAAAAATAAATAAAAATTAAAAAAAAAAGATGCTAGAAATACTGCGGCCAACAGGTCCACATGATCTCCATGTGGGAACGAGAATCACCAGTTATACGTGAGGACCAGGTGGGGATCCCACTCACCATGTCCAGGTGAGACCCAGGTGGGAAACAGTGTCACCATGTCCAGGTGTGGCCCAGGTGAAGACCAGAGTTAATAGGTCCGGCTGGGTCACTGTTAGTGAACAGTGTAACAATATCCTGATGCTACCCAGGTGGGTAGCAGAGACACCAGGTCCTGGTGAGGCCCAAGTGGGACCAGAGACATGAGGTCCAGGTGAGGTCCCAATGGGAACCACAGTCACCAGGTCAGGTGAGGCCATGCTTAGGATCATAGTCACCAGTTACAAGTGAGGCCCAGGTGGAGCCAGAGTCACCTGGTACAGAAGAGGCCAAAGTCAGGACCAGAGTTATCAGGATCAGGTCACTCCAAGTGGGTATAGAGTAACCATGCCCCGATGATGCCCAGGTAGAACCAGAGTCACCAGGTCCAAATGAGGCCCAGTTGGAGCATATTGACTAAGTCCAGGTGAGGCCCAGTTGAGGACCAGAGTCACCAGATCTGGTTGAGGACTAGAGGGGTACCAGAATCACCTGGTCCAAGTGACATCCAGATGGGGACCAGGGTCACCAGGTCAGGGTGAGGCCCAGAGTGGTTCCAGAGTCATCAAGTGCAGGTGAGGTTCAGGTGTGGAACAGTCTCACCAGGTACCAATGATGCCCACGTGAGAACCAGAGTACCCAGGTCTGGGTGACGCGCATATAGGATCAGAGTCACCAGTTCCAGGTGAGGAGAAGAAAGAGTCCACAGCAATCAGGTCCAGGTGGGGAACAAACTCACCAGGACTGCGTGAGGCCCAGATGGGGACCAGATTCACCAGGTCCAGGTGAGGCCCAGGTGGGGACCAGAGTCCCCGGGTTTGGGAGAGGACCAGGTAAGGACCAGATTCACCAGGTCCAAGAGGCACACGTGGGGACCTGAGTCACCAGGTATGGGTGAGTCCCAGGTGGCAACCCCACTCACCAGGTCCAGGTGAGGCCAACCTGCAGGCCAGAGTCACCAGATCAAGGTGAGTCCCTAGTGGGGACCGGAGTCACCAGGTAAATGTGAGTCTACAAGAACACCACAGTCACCAGGTCCAGGTGTGGTTCATGTGGGAACGAGAGTCACCAGGTCCAGGTGAGACCCAGGTGGAGACCAGAGTCACCAGTTCCAGATTGAGGCCTAGGTGGGGGGACCAGATTCATCAGGACCAGTTGAGGCCAAAGTGTGGAGCAAAGTTATCATGTCCAGGTGAGGCCCAGGTGGGGAACAGAGTAACCATGTCCCATTGATGCCAGGTGGGAAAAGAGTCACAAGGTCCAGACGAGGCCTAAGTGAGGAGTAGATTCACCAGATCCTGATGAGGCCAAGCTGAGGACCAGTGTCCCAGCTCCGGGTGAGTCCCAAGGGGGAGCAGAGTCACCGGTTCTGGTGATATCCAGGTGGGGACCAGAGTCAGCACGTCGGAGTGAGGTCCAGAGGGGGACGAAAATCACTAGGTCCAGGTGAGGCCCCGATGTGGAACTGAGAAACCAGGTCCCATGATGCCCATATGAGGACCTGAGTCACCAGGTCCAGGTGAGGGCCCTGTGGGAACCAGTGACCTCGTCCAGGTGAGGCCCAGGTGCGACCACAGTCACCAGGTCTTGGTGAGGCCCAGGTATATAAGAGCAGTATCCAGGTCCCAATGATGCCCAGGTGAGGACCAGAGTCAACAGGTCCAGGAGAGGCCCAAATATGGATCAGAGTCATTGTTTTCCAGGTGAGGCCAGATGGAGACCACAGGAACCAGGTCCAGGAGAGCCCCATATAAAAACCAGAGCCGCCAGATGCAGGTGAGGTACAGGTAGGCCACAGACACAAGGTCCAGGTGAGGCGCAGGTGGCAACATGATTCACCAAGACCAGGTGAGTCTGAGGTGGCAACCAGTCAGCACATCCAGATGCGGACCAGCTAAGGACCAGATTCACCAGGACGATGTGAAGCCCAAGGGATGACCAGAGTCACCAGCTAAGGGTGAGGCCCAGAGGGGGAAATAGAGTAACCAGTTTAGTTTGAGGGCCAGAATGGGACCAGAGATCCCTGGTCAAAGTGAGGCCCAGGTGTGGAATAGAGTATCCAGTTCCGAATGATGCCTGGATAAGGACCAGAATCACTACGGATATGCAGGCCCAGATGGGAACAGAATCACTAGGTCCTGGTGAGACATAGAATAAGACCACAGTCACCAGTATCAGGTGAGCCCCTTGTGGGAACCAGAACAACTCTATCCAGCTCAGTCCCAGGTCCATGTGAGGCCCACGTGAGGACCGGATTCATCAGGTCGAATTGAGGCATAGCTTGGGACAAGAGTCACCAGTTCCAGGTGAGGCAAAGAAAGAGTCCACAGCAATCAGGTCCAGGTGCGGATCAAAGTAAACAGGACTGGGTGAGGCCCAGATGGGGACAAGATTCACCTTGTCCAGGTGAGGCCCAGGTGATGACCAGAGACCCCATGTTGGGAGAGGACCAGGTAAGGACCAGAGTCACCAGGTCCAAGAGGCCGACATGGGGACCTGAGTCACCAGGTATGGGTGAGCCCCAGGTGGCAATCCCACTCACCAGTTCCAGGTGAGGCCAATCTGCAGGCCATGTAGTAGAACCATGTCCGATGATGCCCAGGTAGGGACCAGAGTCACCAGGTCCAAATGAGGCCAAGATGGAGCATATTCTCTAAGTCCAGGTGAGTCCCAGTTGAGGACCAGAGTCACCAGATCTGGTTGAGGCCTAGAGGGGTACCAGAATCACCTGGTCCAGGTTACATCCTAATGGGGACCAGAGTCACAAGGTCAGGGTGAGGCCCAGAGTGGTTCCAGAGTCATCATGTCCAGGTGAGGCTCAGATTTGGAACAGAGTATCCAGGTCATAATGGTCCACAAGTTAAGACCAGATTCAGCAGATTTATGTGAGGCCCACTTAGGATCAGAGTAACTAGTTCCAGGTGAGGCCAAGAAGGAGTCCACAGCAATCAGGTCCAGGTGGGGAACAAAGTCTCCAGGACTGGGGAGGCCCAGATGGGGACCAGATTCACAAGTTCCAGGAGATTCCCAGATGATGACCGGAGTTACCAGTTCCGGGTGAGGACCAGGTAAGGACCAGATTCACCAGGTCGAAGTGTGGCCCACGTGGGGACCCGTGTCACCAGGTATGGGTGAGACCCAGGTGGCAACCACACTCACCAGGTCCAGGTGAGGCCAACCTGCAGGCAATGCAGAGTAACCGTGTTCCGATGATGCCCAGGTAGGGACCAGAGTTCCAGGTCCAAAGTGGCCCAGATGGATTATATTCACTAGGTCCAGGTGAGGCCCAGGTGAGGACCAGAGTCACCAGATCTAGTTGACCCTAGAGGGGTACCAGAATCACCTGGACCAGGTGAAATCCAGATGGGGACCAGAATCACCAGGTCAGGGTGAGGCCTACAGAGGTTCCAGAGTCATCATGTGCAGGTGTGATTCCGGTGTGGAAGAGAGTATCCAGGTCATAATTTTCCATAGGTGAGGACCAGAGTCACCATATCTGGGTGAGGCCCAGTTAGGATCAGAGTCACCAGTTCCAGGTGAGGTCAAGAAGGAGTCCACAGCAATCAGGGCCAGGTGCGGAACAAAGTCATCAGGACTGGGTGAAGCCCAGATGGGGACCAGATTCACCAGGTCCACTTGATTCCCAGGTGGTGACCAGATTTACCAGATTCACCAAGTCCAGGTGATTCTCAGGTGGTGACCAGAATTACCAGATACACCAGATCCAAGTTAGACCCACGTGGGGACCTGTGTCACCTAGTATGGGTGAGGCCCAAGTGGTAACCCCACTCACCAGGTCCAGGTGAGGCCATCCTGCAGGCCTTGCAGTGAAACCACTTCCCGAAGATGCCCATCTAGGGACTAGAGTTACCAGGTCCAGGTGAGGACAACCTGCAGGCAAGAGTCACCAGATCCAGGTGGGGACCAGAGTCTCCAGGTAAATGTGAGTCTACAAGAACACCACAGTCACCAGGTCCAGGTGTGGTTCATGTGGGAACGAGAGTCACCATGTCCAGGTGAGAGCCTGGTGGGGACCACAGTCACCAGGTCCAGATTGTGGCCTAGGTGGGGGGACGAGAGTCATCAGGACCATTTGAGGCCAAAGTGTGGAGCAAAGTTATCGTGTGCAGGTTAGGCCCAGGTGGGGAACAGAGTAACCGTGTCCTATTGATGCCAGGTGGGAAAAGAGTCACAAGGTCCAGATGAGGCCTAAGTGAGGAGTAGATTCACCAGGTCCTGTTGAGGCTCAGTTGAGGACCAGTGTCCCCAGCTCCGGGTGAGTCCCAGAAGGGGACCAGAGTCACCCGGTTCTGGTGATATCCAGGTGGGGACAAGAGTCACCACGTCATGGTGAGGCCCAGAGGGGGACGACAGTCACTAGGTCCAGATGAGGTCCCTATGTGGAAATGAGAAACCAGGTCCCATGATGCCCATATGAGGACCTGAGTCACCAGGTCCAGGTGAGGTCCCTGCAGGAACCAGTCACCCCGTCCAGGTGAGGCCCAGGTGGGACCACAGTCACCAGGTCCAAGTGAGGCCCAGGTATATAAGAGAGTATCCAGGTCCCAATGATGCCCAGGTAAGGACCAGAGTCAACAGGTTCAGGAGAGGCCCAAATATGGATCAGAGTCATTGTGTTCCAGGTGAGGTCAGATGGAGACCACAGGAACCAGGTCCAGGAGAGCCCCATATGGGAACCAGAGCCACCAGATCCAGGTGAGGTTCATGTGGGACCACAGTCACAAGGTCAAGGTAAGGTGCAGGTGGCAACAGGATTTACCAAGTCCAGGTGAGGCCCAGGTGGCGACCAGTCACCACATCCAGGTGAAAACCAGCTAAGGTCCAGATTCACCAGCCCCAAGTGAAGCCCACGGGGTGACTAGAGTCACCAGGTAAGGGTGAGGCCCAGAGGGGCAACCAGAGTAACCAGTTTAGTTTGAGGCCCATAATGGGACCAGAGATCCCGGGTCAAAGTGAGGCCCAGGTGTGGAATAGAGTATCCAGGTCCGAATGATGCCTGGGTGAGGACCAGAGTCACTAAGGCCATGCAGGCCCAGATGGGGAACAAAATCACTAGTTCCTGTTGAGGCATAGAATAAGACCACAGTCACCAGTATCAGGGGAGGCCCTTGTGGGAACCAGCGCCACTCTATGCAGCTGAGTCCCAGGTCCATGTGAGGCCCACGTTAGGACCAGATTCATCAGGTCGAATTGAGGCATAGCTGGGGACAAGAGTCATCAGTTCTGGGTGCGGCCTAGATGGGGCAAGATTCAGCAGTTCTGAGTTAGGTCAAAGTGGGGATGAGAGACACTAGGTCCAGGTGAGGCCATACTGAGGACCAGAGTCACCAGATCCAGGTGAGGTCCAGGTGGGGACCAGAGTCAACAGATCCAGGTGAATTCCAGGTGGGGACCAGAGTGACCAGATCCAGGTGAAGCCCAGGTGGGGACGAGAGTCACTAGGTCCAGATGAGACCCAGGTGAGGACCAGAGTTACCAGGTACACGTGAGGCCCCGGTGGGGATCAGAGACAACAGGTCCATGTGATTCTGTCTTGGGGACCATGGTGATCAGGTATACTTGTGGCCCAGGTGTGGAACACAGTAAGCAGGTCCAGGTGAGTCCCCGGTGGTGACAAGGGTCACCACGTCCAGGTAAGTCCCAGGTGGGGACCAGGATCACCAGGTCCAGGGGAGGCCCTTGAAAGAACCAGAGTCAACAGTTCGAGGTCAGGCGCAAGTGGCAACCAGGGTCAGCAGGTCCAAGTCAGGCCAAAGTGGGGTTCACAGTCACTAGGGTACGGTGAGGCCCAGAGGGGAACCAGTGTCACATGGTTCAGGTGAGGTCCAGTTGTGGAACACAGTCACCGGGTCCCAATTTTGCCCAGATGAGACCTTGATCAACAGGGCCAGGTGAGGCCCAGATGGGGACCGGAGTCCCTAAATCCAGGTGATGTCCAGGTGGGGACCACAGTCACCAGATCCAGGGTAGTCTCAGGGGCAGACCAGAATCACCAGGTCCAGGTGAGGTGCAGGTGGCAACCACACTCACCAGGTCCCGGTGAGGCCCTGGTGCGGACCAGAGTCACGAGGTACATGAGAAGCTAGAAACACTGCAGCCACCATGTCCAGATGATGTCCATGTGGGAACGAGAATCACAAGTTACAGGTGAGGACCAGGTGGGGATCCGACTCACCATGTCCAGGTGAGACCCAGGTGGGAACGAGTGTCACCATGTCCAGGTGTGGCCCAGGTAAAGACCAGAGTTAATAGTTCCGGCTGGGTCACTGTTAGTGAACAGTGTAACCATATCCTGATGCTACCAAGGATGGTACCTGAGACACCAGGTCCTGGTGAGGCCCAGGTTGGACCAGAGACATGAGGTCCAGGTGAGGTCCCGATGGGAACCACAGTCACCAGGTCAGGTGAGGCCATGCTTAGGATCAGAGTCACCAGTTCCAGCTGAGGCCCAGGTGGAGCCAGAGTCACTAAGTACAGAAGAGGCCAAAGTCTGGACCAATGTTACCAGGATCAGGTCAGTCCCAGTGGGGAATAGAGTAACCAGGTCCCGATGATGCCCAGGTAGAACCAGAGTCACCAGGTCCAGATGAGGCGCAGGTGGGGAGCATGTTCACTAGGTCCCAGTGAGGCCCAGTTGAGGACCAGAGTCACCAGTTCTGGTTGAGTCCTAGAGGGGTACCAGAAACACCTGGTCCAGGTGACATCCAGATGGTTACCAGAGTCACCAGGTCCAGGTTATTCCCAGGTGGTGAACAGAGTTACGAGTTCCGGGTGAGGACCAGGTAAGTACCAGAGTCACCAGGTCCAAGTGAGGCCCAAGTGGGGACCTGTGTCACCAGGCATGTGTTAGGCCCATGTGACAACCCCCCTCACCAGAAACAAGTGAGGCCAAACTGCAAGCCATGCAGAGGAACCATGTCCAGATGATGCCGAGGTAGGGACTAGAGTTCTCAGGTCCAGGTGAGGCCAACCTGCAGGCCATGCAGTGGATTATGTCCCGATGATGCCCAGGTAGGTACCAGAGTCACCAGGTCCAAATGAGGCCCATATGGAGCATATTCACTAGGTCCAGGTGAGGCCCAGTTGAGGATCACAGTCACCAGATCTGATTGAGTCCTAGAGGAGTACCAGAATCCCCTGGACTAGGTGACATCCAGATGGGGAAAAGGGTCACCAGCTCAGGGTGAGGCCCAGAGAGGTTCCAGAGTCAACATGTCCAGGTGAGGCTCAGGTGTGGAACAGAGTGACCAGGTACCAATGATGCCCAGGTGAGGACCAGAGTCACCAGATCTGGGTGACGTGGAGATACGATCAGAGTCACCAGTTCCAGGTGAGGCCAAGAAGGAGTCCACAACAATCAGGTCCAGGTGGAGAACAAAGTCACCAGGAATGGGTGAGGCCCTGATGGGGACCAGATTCACCAGCTCCAGGTGAGGCCCAGGTGGTGAGCAGAGTCCCCGGGTCTGGGAGAGGACCAGGTAAGGACCAGATTAACATGTCAAAGAGGCCCACGTGGGAGCCTCAGTCACCAGGTTTGGGTGAGGCCCAGGTGTCAACCCCACTCACCAGGTCCAAGTGAGGCCAACCTGCAGGCCGAGGTCACCAGATCCAGGTGAGGCCCTAGTGGGGACCGGAGTCACCAGGTAAATGTGAGTCTACAAGTACACCACAGTCACCAGGTCCAGGTGTGATTCATGTGGGAACGAGAGTCACCAGGTCCAGGTGAGACCCAGTTGGGGACGACAGTCTCCAGGTCCAAATTGAGGCCTCGGTTGGGGGACTAGGGACATCAGGACCAGTTGAGGCCAAAGTGCGGAGATAAGTTATCATATCCATGTGAGGCCCAGGTGCGGAACAGAGTAACCATGTCCCATTGCTGACAGGTGGGAAAAGAGTCACAAGGTCCAGACGAGGCCTAAGTGAGGAGGAGATTCACCAGGTCCTGTTGAGGCTCAGCTGAGGACCAGTGTCCCCAGCTCCGGGTGTGTCCCAGAGGGGGACCAGAGTCCCACGGTTCTGGTGATATCCAGGTGGGGACCAGAGTCACCACGTCAGGTTGAGGCCCAGAGGGGGACGAGAATCACTAGGTCCAGGTGAGGCCCCGATGTGGAACTGAAACCAGGTCCCATGATGCCCATATGAGGACCTGAGTCACCAGGTCCAGGTGAGGTCCCTGTGGGAACCAGTCACCTGTCCAGGTGAGGCCCATGTGGGACCACAGTCACCAGGGCCAGGTGGGGCCAAGACATATAAGAGAGTATCCAGGTCCCAATGATGCCCAGGTAAGGACCAGAGTCAACAGGTCCAGGAGAGGCCCAAATATGGATCAGAGTCATTGTGTTCCAGGTGAGGTCAGATGGAGACCACAGGAACCAGGTCCAGGAGAGCCCCATATGGGAACCAGAGACACCAGATCCCGGTGAGGTCCAGGTGGGACCACAGTCACAAGGTCCAGGTGAGGCGCAGGTGGCAACAGGATTTACCAAGTCCAGGTGAGGCCCAGGTGGCGACCAGTCACCACATCCAAGTGCGGACCAGCTAAGGACCAGATTCACCAGGCGCAAGTGAAGCCCAAGGGGTAACCCGAGTCACCAGGTAAGGGTGAGTCCCAGAGGGGGAAGCAGAGTAACCAGTTTAGTTTGAGGCCAGAATGGGACCAGAGGTCCCTGGTCAAAGTGAGGCCCAGTGTGGAATAGAGTATCCAGGTCCCAATGATGCCTGAGTGAGGATCAGAGTCACTATGGCCATGGAGTCCCAGATGGGGAACAGAATCACTAGGTCTTGGTGAGGCATAGAATAAGACCACAGTCAGCAGTATCAGGTGAGCCCCTTGTGGGAACCAGAGCCACTCTATCCAGCTGACTCCCAGGTCCATGTGAGGCCCCCGTGAGGACCAGATTCATCAGGTCGAATTGAGGCATAGCTGGGGACAAGAGTCACCAGGTCTTTGTGCGGCCTAGATGGGGCAAGATTCAGTAGTTCTGAGTTAGGTCAAAGTGGGGATGAGAGACACCAGGTCCAGGTGAGGCCATACTGAGGACCAGAGTCACCAGATCCAGGTGAGGTCCATGTGGGGACCAGGGTCACCAGATCCAGGTGAATTCCAGGTGGGGACCAGAGTCATCAGATCCAGGTGAAGCCCAGGTGGGGACCAGAGTCACTAGGTCCAGATGAGGCCCAGGTGAGGACCAGAGTTACCAGGTACACGTGAGGCCCCGGTGGAGATCAGAGGCAACAGGTCCATGTGAGTCCGGCTTCGGGACCATAGTGAACAGGTCTACCTGATGCCCAGGAGTGGAACACAGTAAGCAGGTCCAGGTGAGTCCCCGGTGGTGACAAGAGTCACCACGTCCAGGTGAGGCCCAGGTGGGGACCAGGATCACCAGGTACAGGGGAGGCCCTTGAAAGAACCAGAGTCAACAGTTCGAGGTCAGGCGTAGGTGGCAACCAGGGTCAGCAGGTCCCAGTAAAGCCAATGTGGGGTTCACAGTCACTAGTGCATGGTGAGACCCAGAGGGGAACCAGAGTCACCTGGTCCAGGTGAGGTCCAGTTGTGGAACACACTCACCGGTTCCCCATTTTGCCCAGTTGGGGACCATGTTCATCAGGGCTAGGTGAGGCCCAGATGGGGACCGGAGTCCCCAAATCCAAGTGAAGCCCAGGTGGGGACCACAGTCACCAGATCCAGGGTAGTCTCAGGTGCAGAGCAGAATCACGAAGTCCAGGTGAGGTGCAGGTGTCAACCACACTCACCGGGTCCAGATGAGGCCCTGGAGGAGACAGAGTCACGAGGTACATGAGAAATTAGAAACTCTGCAGCAACCAGGTCCACATGATGTCCATATGGGAACGCGAATCACCAGTTACAGGTGAGGGCCAGGTGGGGAACCGACTCACCATGTCCAGGTGAGACCCAGGTGTGAACCAGTGTCACCATGTCCAGGTGTGGCCCTGGTGAAGACCAGAGTTAATAGGTCAAGCTGGGTCACTGTTAGTGAACAGTGTAACCCTATCCTGATGCTACCCAGGTGGGTACCTGAGACACCAGGTCCTGGTGAGGCCCAGGTGGAACCAGAGACCTGAGGTCCAGGTGAGGTCCCGATGGGAACCACAGTCACCAGGTCAGGTGAGGCCATGCTTAGGATCAGAGTCACCAGTTACAGGTGAGGTCCAGGTGGAGCCAGAGTCACCTGGTACAGAAGAGGCCAAAGTCAGGATCAGAGTTACCAGAATCAGGACAGTCCCAGTGGGGAATACAGTAACCATTTCCCGAGGATGCCCAGGTAAAACCAGAGTCACTATGCCCAGATGCGGCGCAGATGGGGAGCATATTCACTAGGTTCCGGTGAGGCCCAGTTGAGGACCAGTGTCACGAGGTCAAGTTGAGGCCTAGAGGGGTACCAGATTCACCTGGTCTAGGTGAAATCCAGATGGGGACCAGAGTCACCATGTCAGGCTGAGGCCCAGAGGGGATCCAGAGTCAACATGTCCAGGTGAGGCTCACGTGTGGAACAGTGTATCCAGTTCATAATGGTCCACAGGTGAGGACCAGAGTCACCAGGTCTGGGTGAGGCCCAGTTAGTATCAGAGTCACCAGTTCCAGGTGAGCACCAGAAGGTGTCCACAGCAATCGCACAGGAGGCACCCAAATCACCAGGTCCAGGTGAGGCCAACCTGCAGGCCATGAAGAAGAACCCTGTCCCACTGATGCCAAGGTAGGGACCAGAGTCACCAGGTCCAGAATCGGCGCAGGTGGGAGCATATTCACTAGGTCCCTGTGAGGCCCAGTTGCGGACCAGAGTCACCAGGTCTACTTGAGGCCTAGAGGGGTACCAGATTCACCTGGTTAGGTGACATCCTGATGGGGACCAGAGTCACCATGTTAGCCTCACCTGGACATGATGACTCTGGGCCAGGTCCTGGTGAGGCCCAGGTGGGACCAGAGATATGAGGTCCAGGTGAGGTCAGATGGGAACCACAGTCACCAGGTCAGGTGAGGCCATTCTTAGGATCAGAGTCACCAGTTACAGGTGAGGCCCATGTGGAGCGAGAGTCACCTGGTACAGAGGGCAAAGTCAGGATCAGAGTTACCAGGATCAGGTCAGTCCCAGTGGGGAATAGAGTAACTATGTCCCGATGATGCCCAGGTAGAACCAGAGTCACCAGGTCCAGAAGAGGCGCAGGTTGGGAGAATGCTCACTAGGTCCCAGTGAGGCCCAGTTGAGGACCAGAGTCACCAGGTCAAGTAGAGGCCTAGAGGGGTACCAGATTCACCTGGTCTAGGTGACATCCAGATGGGGACCAGAGTCACCATGTCAGGCTGAGGCCCAGAAGTGATCCAGAGTTATCATGTCCACGTAAGGCACACATGTGGAACAGAGAATCCAGGTCATAATTGTCCACAGGTGAGGACCAGAGTCACCAGGTCTGGGTGACGCGCAGACAGGATCAGAGTCACCAGTTCCAGGTGAGGCCAAGAAGGAGTCCACAGTAATCAGGTCCAGGTGGGGAACAAAGTCACCAGGACTGGGTGAGGCCCAGATGGGGACCAGATTCACCAGGTCCAGGAGAGGCGAGGTGGTGACCAGAGACCCCGGGTCTGGGAGAGGACCAGGTAAGGACCAGATTCACCAGGTCCACGAGGCCCACGTGTGGAACTGAGTCACCAGGTATGGGTGAGGCCCAGGTGGCAACCCCCCTCTCCAGTCCAGGTGAGGCCAACCTGCAGGCCAGAGTCACCAGATCCAGGTGAGTCCCTAGTGGGGACTGGAGTCACCAGGTAAATGTGAGTGTACAAGAAAACCACAGTCACCAGGTCAAGGTGTGGTTCATGTGGGAACGAGAGTCACCAGGTCCAGGTGAGACCCAGGTGGGGACCATAGTCACCAGGTCCAGATTGAGGCCTAGGTGGGGGGACCAGAGTCATCAGGATCATTTGAGGCCAAAGTGTGGAGCAAAGTTATCATGTCCAGGTGATGTCCATTTGGGGAACAGAGTAACCATGTCCCATTGATGCCAAGTGAGAAAAGAGTCAGAAGGTACAGAAGAGGCCTAAATGAGGACTAGATTCACCATGTCGTGTTGACGTCCAGTTGAGCACCAGTGTCCCCAGCTCTGAGTGAGTCCCAGAGGGGGACCAGAGTCACCCGGTTCTGGTGATATCCAGGTGGGGACAAGACTCACCACGTCAGGGTGAGGCCCAGAGGGGGACGAGAATCACTAGTTTCAGATGAGGCCCCGTTGTGCAACTGAGAAAAAAGGTCCCATAATGCCCAAATGAGGACCTGAGTCACCAGGTCCAGGTGAGGTCCAGGTTGGACCACAGTCACAAGGTCCAGGTGAGGCACAGGTGGCAACAGGATTCACCAAGTCCAGGTGAGACCCATGTGGCGACCAGTCACCACATCCAGGTGCGGACCAGCGAAGGACCAGATTCACCAGGTCCATGTGAAGACTAATGGGTGACCAGAGTCACCACGTAAGGGTGAGGCCCAGAGGGGGAACCAGAGTAACCAGTTTAGTTTGAGGCCCAGAATGGGACCAGAGGCCCCTCGTCAAAATGAGGCCGAGGTGTGGAATAGAGTATCCAGATCCCAATGATGCCTGGGTGAGGCCCAGTGTCACTAGGGCCATGCAGGCCCAGATGGCGAACAAAATCACTATGTCCTGGTGAGGCATAGGATAAGACCACAGTCACCAGTATCAGGTGAACCCCTTGTGGGAACCAGAGCCAATCTATCCAGCTGAGTCCCAGGTCCATGTGAGGCCCACGTGAGGGTCAGATTCATCAGGTCGAATTGAGGCATAGCTGGGGACAAGAGTCACCAGGTCTTTGTGCGGCCTAGGTGGGGCAAGATTCAGCAGTTCTGAGTTAGGTCAAAGTGGGGACGAGAGACACCAGGTCCAGGTGAGGCCAAACTGAGTACCAGAGTCACCAGATCCAGCTGAGGTCCATGTTGGAAACAGAGTCACCAGGTCCAGGAGAGGTCCAGGTGGGGACCAGAGTCACCAGGTCCAGGTGAAGTCCCGGTGGGGACCAGAGTCACCAGATCCAGGTGAAGCAGAGGTGGGGACCAGAGTCACTAGGTCAAGATGAGGCCCAGGTGAGGACCAGAGTTACCAGGTACACGTGAGGTCCAGGTGGGGATCAGAGACAACAGGTCCGTGTGAGGCCAGCTTGGGGACCATGGTCAACAGGTCTACTTGAGGCCCAGGTGTGGAACACAGTAAGCAGGTCCAGGTGAGTCCCCGCTGGTGACCAGAGTTACGAGTTCCGGGTGAGGACCAGGTAAGGACCAGATTCACCAAGTCCAAGTGAGGCCCACGTGGGGACCTGTGTCACCAGGCATGATTGTGGCCCAGGTGACAACCTCACTCACCAGGTCCACGTGAGGCCAATCTGCAGGCCATGCAGTGGAACCATGCCTTGATGATGTCCAGGTAGGGACCAGGGTTACCAGGTCCAGGTGAGGCCAACCTGCAGGCGATGCAGTGGAACCATGTCCCGATGATGCCCAGGTAGGGACCAGAATCACCAGGTCCAATGAGGCCCAGATGGAGCATATTCACTAGGTCCAGGTGTGGTCCAGTGGAGGACCAGAGTCACCAGACCTGGTTGAGGCCTAGAGGGGTACCAGAATCACCTGGTCCAGGTGACATCCAGATGGGGACCAGAGTAACCAGGTCAGGATGAGGCCCAGAGAGGTTCCAGAGTCATCATGTCCAGGTGAGGCTCAGGTGTGGAACAGAGTCACCAGGTAACAAAATGCCCAGGTGAGGACCAGAGTCACCAGGTCTGGGTGACGGGCAGATAGGATCAGAGTCACCTGTTCCAGGTGAGGCCAAGAAAGAGTCCACAGCAATCAGATACAGGAGTGGAACAAAGTCAACAGGCCTGGGTGAGGCCCAGATGGGGATCAGATTCACCAGGTCCAGGTAGGCCCAGGTGGTGACCAGAGACCCCGGGGCTGGGAGACGACCAGGTAAGGACCAGATTTACCAGGTCCAAGAGGCCCACGCGGGGACCTGACTCACCAGGTATGGGTGAGGCCCAGGGGCAACCCCACTCACAATGTCCAGGTGAGGCCAACCTGCATGCCAAAGTCACCAGATCCACGTGAGGCCCTAGTCGGCACCGGAGACAGCAGGTAAAAGTGAGTCTACAAGAACACTACAGTCACCAGCTCCATGTGTGGTTCATGTGGGAACGAGAGTCACCAGTTCCAGGTGAGACCCAGGTTGGGACGACAGTCACCAGGTCTGGATTGAGGCCTAAGAGGGTAACAGTGTCATCAGGACCAGTTGAGGCCCAACTGTGGAACAAAGTTATCATGTCCAGTTGAGGCTCAGGTGTGGAACAGAGTATCCAGGTCATAATGGTCCACAGGTGAGGACCAGAGTCACCAGATCCAGGTGAAGCCCAGGTGGGGACCAGAGTCACAAGGTCCAGATGAGGCCCAGGTGAGGACCAGAGTTACCAGGTACACGTGAGGCACCGGTGATGATCAGAGGCAACAGGTCCATGTGAGGCCGCCTTGGGGACCATGGTCAACACATCTACTTGAGGCCCAGGTGTGGAACACTGTAAGCAGGTCCAGGTGAGTCCCTGGTGGTGACAAGAGTCACCACGTCCAGGTGAGGCCCAGGTGGGGACCAGGATCACCAGGTCCAGGGGACGACCTTGCAAGAACCAGAGTCAACAGTTCGAGGCCCGACGCAGGTGGCAACCAGGGTCAGCCAGTCCAAGTCAGGCCAAAGTGGGGTTCACAGTCACTAGGGCACGGTGACACCCATAGGGGGACCAGAGTCACCTGGTCCAGGTGAGGTCCAGTTGTGGAGCACAGTCACCGGGTACCAATTTTGCCCAGTTGAGGACCATGGTCAACAGGGCCAGGTGAGGCTCAGATGTGGACCGGAGTCCCCAAGTCAAGGTGAAGCCCAGGTGGGGACCACAGTCACCAAATCCAGGAAAGTCTCAGGTACAGACCAGAATCACCATGTCCAGGTGTGGCCCAGGTGAAGAGCAGAGTTAATAGTTCCGGCTGGGTCACTGTTAGTGAAGAGTGTAACCATATCCTGATGCTACCAGGTTGGTACCACAGACACCAGGTCCTGGTGAGGCCCAGGTCGGACCAGAGACATGAGGTCCAGGTGATATCATAATGGGAACCACAGTCACCAGGTCAGGTGAGGCCATGCTTAGGATCAGAGTCACCAGTTACAGGTGAGACCCAGGTCGAGCCAGAGTGACCTGGTACAAAATAGGCCAAAGTCAGGACCAGAGTTACCAGGATCAGGTCAGTCCCAGTGGGGAATAGAGTAACCATGTCCCGATGATGCCCAGGTAGAACCAGAGTCACCAGCTCCAGTTGAGGCACAGGTGGGGAGCAGGATTACTAGGTCCCGCTGAGGCCCAGTTGAGGACCAGTGTCGCCAGGTCTAGTTGAGGCCTAGAGGGGTACCAGATTCACCTGGTCTAGGTGACATCCAGATGCGGACAAGATTCACCATGTCAGGGTGAGGCCCAGAGGGGATTAAGAGTCATCATGTCCAGGTGAGGCTCAGGTGTGGAACCGAGTATCCAGATCATAATGGTCCTCAGGTGAGGACCAAAGTCACCAGATCTGGGTGAGGCCCAGTTAGGATCAGAGTCACAAGTTCCAGGTGAGGCCAAGAAGGAGTCCACAGCAATCAGGTCCAGGTGGTCAACAAATTCACCAGGAATGGGTGAGGCCCAGATGGGGACCAGATACACCAGGTCCAAGTGACTTCCAGGTGGTGACCAGACTTACCAGTTCCGGGTGAGGACCAGGTAAGGACAAGATTCAACAGGTCCACGTGGGGCCCACATGGGGACCTGTGTCACCAGGTATGGGTGAGGCCCAGGTGGCAACCCCACTCCCGAGGTCCAGGTGAGGCCAACCTGCAGGCCATGCAGAGGAACCATGTCACAATGATGCCCTGGTTGGGACCAGAGTTATCAGATCCAGGTGAGGCCAACCTTCAGGCCATGCAGTGGAAACATGTCCCGATGATGCCCAAGTAGTGACCAGAGTCACCAGGTCCAAATGAGGCCCAGATGGAGCATATTCACTAGGTCCAGGAGAGGCCCAGTTGAGGACCAGAGTCCCCAGATCTGGTTGAGGCCTAGAGGAGTACCAGAATCACCTGGTCCAGGTGACATCCAGATGGGGATCAGAGTCACCAGGTCAGAGTGAGGCCCAGAGATTTTCCAAGTCATCATGTCCAGGTGAGGCTCAGGTGTGGAACAGAGTCACCAGGTACCAACGATGCCCAGGTGAGGACCAGAGTCACCAGGTCTGGGTTATGCGCAGATAGAATCAGAGTCACCAGTTCCAGGTGAGGCCAAGAAAGAGTCCACAGCAATCAGACCAGGTGGGGAATAAATGACCAAGACTGCGTGAGACCCAGATGGGGACCAGATTCCCCAGGTCCAGGTGAGTCCCAGGTGGCGACCAGAGTCCGCATCTCCGGGACAGGACCAGGTAAGGACCAGATTCACCAGGTCCAAGAGGCCCACGTGGGGACCTGAGTCACCATGTATGGGTGAGGCCCAGGTGGACACCCCACTCAACAGTTCCAGGTGAGCCCAACCTGCATGCCAGAGTCTCCAGATCCAGGTGAGGCCCTAGTGGGGACCAGAGTCACCAGGTAAATGTGAGTCTACAAGAACAGCACAGTCACCAGGTCCTGGTGTGGTTCATGTGGGAACGAGAGTCACCAGGTCCAGGGGAGACCCAGGTGGGGACCACAGTCACCAGATCCAGATTGAGGCCTAGGTGGGGGGACCAGAGTCATCAGGACAAGTTGATGCCAAAGTGTGGAGCAAAGTTATCATGACCAGGTGAGGCCCAGGTGGAGAAAAGAGTAACCATGTCCCATTGATGCCAGGTGGGAAAAGAGTCACAGGTCCAAACGAGGCCTAACTGAGGAGTAGATTCACCAGGTCCTGTTGAGGCCTAGTTGAGGAGCAGTGTCCACAGCTACGGGTGAGTCCCAGAGGGGGACCAGAGTGACCCAGTTCTGGTGATATCCAGGTGGGGAGCAGAGTCACCACGTCAGGGTGAGGCCCAGAGGGGGACGAGAATCACTAGGTCCAGGTGAGGCCCCGATGTGAAACTGAGAACCAGTTACCATGATGCCCATATGAGGACCTGAGTCACCAGGTCCAGGTGAGGTCCCTGTGGGAACCAGGCACCTCGTCCAGGTGAGGCCCAGGTGGGACCACAGTCACCAGGTCAAGGTGAGGCCCAGGTATATCAGAGAGTCTCCAGGTCCCAATGTTGCCCAGGTAAGGACCAGTGTCAACAGGTCCAGGAGAGGCCCAAATATGGATCAGAGTCATTGTGTTCCAGGTGAGGCCAGATGGAGACCACAGGAACCAGGTCCCGGAGAGCCCCATATAGGAACCAGAGCCACCAGATCCAGGTGAGGTCCAGGTGGGACCACAGTCACAAGGTCCAGGTGAGGCGCAGGTGGCAACAGGTTTCACCAAGTCCAGGTGAGGCCCAGGTGGTGACCAGATTTACCAGTTCCGGGTGAGGACTAGGTAAGGACCACATTCACCAGGTCAAGTGAGGCCCACGTGGGGACCTGTGTCACCAGGCATGGGTAAGACCCAGGTGGGAACCCCACTCACCAGGTGAAGATGAGGCCAACCTGCAGGCCATGCAGAGGAACCATGTCCCGATGATGCCCAGGTAGCGACCAGAGTTACCAGGTCCAGGTGAGGACAACCAGCAGGCCATGCAGTGGAACCATGTCCCGGTAATGCCGAGGTAGGGATCAGAATCACCATGTCCAAATGAGGCCCAGATGGAGCATATTAACTAGGTCTAGGTGAGGCCCAGTTGAGGACCAGAGTCACCAGATCTGGTTGAGCCCTATAAGGGTACCAGAATCACCTGGTTCAGGTGACATCGAGATGGGGACCAGAGTCCCCAGGTCAGGGTGAGGCCCAGAGAGGTTCCAGAGTCATCATGTCCAGGTGAGGCTCAGGTGTGGAACAGAGTCACCAGGTACCAATGATGCCCAGTTGAGGACCAGATTCACCAGGTCTGGGTGATGCGCAGATAGGATCCGAGTCACCAGTTCCAGGTTAGGCCAAGAAGGCGTCCACAACAATCAGGTCGATGTGCGGAACAAAGTCACCAGGACTGGGTGAGGCCAGATGGGGACCAGATTCACCAGGCCCAGGTGATTCCCAGGTGGTGACCAGAGTTACCAGTTCCGGGTGAGGACCAGGTAAGTACCAGATTCACCAGGTCCAAATGAGGCCCACGCGGGGACCTGTGTCACCAGGTATGGGTGAGGCTCAGGTGGTAACCCCACTCACCAGGTCCAGGTGAGTCCAACCTGCGGGCCATGCAGAGGAACCGTGTCCCTATTATGCCCAGGTAGGGACCAGAGTTACCAGGTCCAGGTGAGGGCAACCTGTAGGCCATGCAGTGAAACCATGTCCCAATGATGCCCAGGTAGAGACCAGAGTCACCAGGTCAAAATGAGGACCAGGGGCAACCCCAGTGGCGCAGCGGTTTAGCGCCGCCTGCTGCCCAGGGCGTGATCCTGGAGACCCTGGATCGAGTCCCACGTCAGGCTCCCTGCATGGAGCCTGCTTCTCCCTCTGCCTGTGTCTCTGCCTCTCTCTCTCTCTCTCTCTCTCTGCATCTCTATGAATAAATAAATAAAAAAAATCAAAAAGAGGACCAGATGGGGCATATTCACTAGGTCCCGGTGAGGCCCAGTTGAGGACCAGAGTCACCAGATCTGGTTGAGTCCTAGAGGGGTACCAGAATCACCTGACCCAGGAGACATCCAGATGGAGACCAGAGTCACCAGGTCAGGGTGACACACAGGGAGTTTCCAGAGTCATCATGTCCAGGTGAGACTCAGGTGTGGAACAGAGTCAACAGGTACCAATGATGCCCAGGTGAAGACCAGAGTCACCAGATCTCGGTGACGCGCAGATAGGATCGGAGTCACCAGTACCAGGTGAGGCCAAGAAAGAGTCCACATCAATCAGGCCCAGGTGGGGAACAAAGTCACCAGGACTGTGTGAGGCCGAGATGGGGACCAGATTCACCAGATCCAGGTGAGGCCCAGGTGGTGACCAGAGTCCCCGGGTGTGGGAGAGGACCAGGTAAGAACAAGATTCACCAGGTCCAAGAGGCCCACGTGGGGACCTGAGTCACCAGGTAAGGGTGAGGCCCAGGTGGCATCCCCACTCACCAGGTCCAGGTGAGGCCAACTTGCAGGCCAGAGTCACCAGATCCAGGTGAGGCCCCAGTGGGGACCGGAGTCACCAGGTAAATGTGAGTCTACAAGAACACCACAGTCACCAGGTCCTGGTGTGGTTCATGTGGGAACGAGAGTCACCAGGTCCAGGTGAGACCCAGGTGTGGACCACAGTCTCCAGTTCCAGATTGAGGCCTAGGTGAGGGGATCAGATTCATCAGGACCAGTTGAGGCCAAAGTGTGTCAAAATTATCATGTCCAGTTGAGACCTAGTTGGGAAACAGAGTAACCATGTCCCATTGATGCCATTTGGGAAAAGAGTCACAAGGTCAGACGAGGCCTAAGTGAGGAGTAGATTCCCAGGTCCTGTTGAGGCCCAGTTGAAGACCAGTGTCCCCAGCTCTGGGTGAGTCCCAGAGGGGGCCCAGAGTCACCCGGTTCTGGTGATATCCAGGTGGGGACCAGAGTCACTACGTCAGGGTGAGGCCCAAAGGGGGACGAGAATCACTAGGTCCAGGTGAGGCTCCAATGTGGACCTGAGAACCCAGGTCCCATGATGCCCATATGAGGACCTGAGTCACCAGGTCCAGGTGAGGTCCCTGTGGGAACCAGTCACCTCGTCCAGGTGAGGCCCAGGTGGGACCACAGTCACAAGGTCCAGGTGAGGCCCTGGTATATAAGAGAGTATCCAGGTACCAATGATGCCCAGGTAAGGACCAGAGTCAACAGGTCCAGGAGAGGCCCAAATATGGATCAGAGTCATTGTATTCTAGGTGAGGCCAGAAGGAGACCACAGGAACCAGGACCTGGAGAGCGCCATATGGGAACCAGAGCCACCAGATCCAGGTGAGGTCCAGGTGGGACCACAGTCACAGGTCCAGGTGAGGCGCAGGTGGCAACAGGATTCACCATGTCCAGGTGAGGCCCAGGTGACGACCTGTCACCAGATCCAGTAGTGGACCAGCTAAGGACCAGATTCACCAGGCCCAAGTGAAGCCCAAGTGGTGACCAGAGTCACCAGGTAAGGGTGAGACCCAGAGGGATAACCAGAGTAACCAGTTTAGGTTGAGGCTCAGAATGGGACCAGAGGTCCCTGGTCAGAGTGACGCCCTGGTGTGGAATAGATTATACAGATCCCAATGATGCCTGGGTGAGGATCAGAGTCCCTAGGGTCATGCAGGCACAGATGGGGAACAGAATCACTAGGTCCTGGTGAGTCATAGAATAAGACCAGAGTCACCAGAATCAGGTGAGTCCCTTGTGGGAACCAGAGCCACTCAATCCAGCTGAGTACCAGGTCCATGTGAGGCCCACGTGAGGACAAGATTCATCAGGACGAATTGAGGCATAGCTGGGGAAAAGAGTCACCAGGTCTGGGTGCGGCCTAGGTGAGGCATGATTCAGCAGTTCTGAGTTAGGTGAAAGTGGGGATGAGAGACACGAGGTCCAGGAGAGGCGAAACTGAGGACCAGAAGCACCAGATCCAGGTGAGGTCCATGTTGGAAAGAGAGTCACCAGGTCCAGGAGAGGTTCAGGTGGGAACCAGAGTCACCAGATTCAGGTGAGGTCCAGGTGGGTACCAGAGTCACCGGAATCAGGTGAAGCCCAGGTGGGGACCACAGTCACCAGATCCAGGGTAATCTCAGGGGCAGACAAGAATCAGCAAAGTACAAGTGAGGTGCAGGTGGCAGCCACACTCAACAGGTCCTGGTGAGGCCCTGGTGGGGACCAGAGCCACGAGGTGCATGAGAAGCTAGAAACACTGCAGCCACCAGGTCCACATGATGTCCATGTGGGAACGAGAATCACCAGTTACATTGAGGCCCAGGTGGGAATCAGACTCACCATATCCATGTGAGACCCAGGTGGGAACCAGTGTCACCATGTCCAGGTGTTCCCCAGGTGAAGACCACAGTTAATAGGTCCGGCTGGGTCACTGTTAGTGAACAGTGTAACCATATCCTGATGATACCCAGGTGGGGACCAGAGACACCAGGGTCTGGTGAAGCCCAGGTGGGACAAGAGACATGAGTTCCAGGTGAGGTCCCGATGGGAACCACAGCCACCAGGTCAGGTGAGGCCATGCTTAGGTCAGATTCACCAGTTACAGGTGAGGCCCAGGTTGAGCCAGAGTCACCTGATACAAAAGAGGTCAAAGTCAGGACTAGAGTTACCAAGATCAGGTCAGTCCCAGTGGGGAATAAAGTAACCATGTCCCGATGATGCCCAGGTAGAACCAGAGTCACCGGGTCCAGATGAGGCGCAGGTGGGGAGCATGTTCACTAGGTCCCGTTGAGGCCCAGTTGAGTACCAGAGTCACCAGGTCTAGTTGAGGCATAGAGGGGTACCAGATTCACCTGGTCTTGGTGATATCCAGATGGGGACCAGAGTCACCGTGTCAGGCTGAGGCCCAGAGGGGATCCAGAGTCATCATGACCAGGTGAGGCTCAGGTGTGGAACAGAGTATCCAGGTCATAATGGTCCACAGGTGAGGACCAGAGTCACCAGATCTGGGTGAGGCCAGTTAGGATTAGAGGCAACAGTTCCAGGTGATGCCAATAAGGAGTTCACAGCAATCAGGTCCAGGTGGGGAACAAAGTCACCAGGACTGGGTGAGGCCCAGATGGGGACCAGATTCACAAGGTCCAGGAGATTCCCAGATGATGACCAGAGTTACCTGTTCCGGGTGAGGACCCAGTAAGGACCGTATTCACCAGGTCCAAGTGAGGCCCACGTGGGGACCTGTGTCACCAGGTATGGGTGAGGCACAGGTGGCAACCCCAACACCAGGTCAAGGTGAGGCCAACCTGCAGGCCATGCAGAGGAACCGTGTCACAATGATGCCCAGGTAGGGAACAGATTTACCAGGTCCAGTGGAGGCCAGCTTGCTGGCCATGCAGTGGAACCATGTCCCGATGATGGCCAGGTAGGGACCAGACTTACCAGGTCTAGGTGAGGCCCAGATGGAGCATATTCACTAGGTCCAGGTGAGGCCCAGTTGAGGACAAGAGGCACCAGATCTCGTTGAGGACTAGAGGGGTACCAGAATCACCTGGTCCAAGTGGCATCCAGATGGAGACCAGAGTAACCAGTTTAGGGTGAGACCCAGAGAGGTTCCAGAGTCATCATGTCCAGGTGAGGCTCAGGTGTGGAACAGAGTCACCAGGTACCAATCATGTCCAGGTGAGGACCAGAGTCACCAGGTCTGGGTGACGCGCAGATAGGATCAGAGTCACCAGTTCCAGGTGAGGCCAAGAAAGAGTCCACAGCAATCAGGTCCAGGTGGGGAACAATGTCACCAGGACTGGATGACGCCCAGATGGGGACCAGAAACACCAGGCCCAGGTGATTCCCAGGTGGTGACCAGAGTTACCAGTTCCGGGTGAGGACCAAGTAAGGACCAGATTCACCCGGTCCAAGTGAGGCCCACATGGGGACCTGTGTCACCAGGCATGGGAGAGGCACAGGTGACAACCCCACTCACCAGGTCCAGGTGATGCCAACCTGCAGGCCATGCAGAGGAACCATGTCCCCATGATGCCCAGGTAGGGACTAGAGTTACCAGGTCTAGGTGATGCCAACCTGCAGGCCATGAGTGGAATCATGTCCCGATGATACCCACGTAGGGACCAGAGTTACAAGGTCCAGGTGAGGCCAACCTGCAGGCCATGCAGTGGAACCATATCCCTATGATGCCCAGGTAGGGACCAGATTCACCAGGTCCAAATGAGGCCAAGATGGATCATATTCACTAGGTCCAGGTGAGGCCCAGTTGAGGACCAGAGTCACCATATCTGATTGAGGCCTAGAGGGGTACCAGAATCCCCTGGTCCAAGTGACATCCAGATGGGGACCAGAGTCACCAGGTCAGGGTGAGGCCCAGAGAGGTTCCAGAGTCATCATATCCAGGTGAGGCTCAGGTGTGGAACAGAGTCACCACGTACCAATGATTCCCAGGTGAGGACCAGAGTCACCAGGTCTGGGTGACGCGCAGATAGGATCAGAGTCACCAGTTCCAGGTGAGGCCAAGAAAGAGTCCACAGCAATCAGGTCCCGGTGGGGAACAAAGCCACCAGGACTGGGTGAGGCCCAGATGGGGACCAGATTCACCATGTCCAGGTGAGGCCCAGGTGGTGACCAGAGTCCCCGGGTCTGGGAGAAGACCAGGTAAGGACCAGATTCACCAGATCCAAGAGGCCCACGTGGGGACAGAGTCCCCAGGAATGGGTGAGGTCCTGGAGGCAACCCCACTCACCAGGTCCAGGTGAGGCCAGCCTGCAGGCCAGAGTCACCAGATCCATGTGAGGCCCTAGTGGGGACTGGAGTCACCAGGTAAATGTGAGTCTACAAAAACACCACATTCACCAGGTCCAGGTGTGGTTCATGTGGGAACGAGAGTCACCAGGTCCAGGTGAGACCCAGGTGGGGACCACAGTCACCAGGTCCAGATTGAGGACAGGGGGGGGGACCAGAGTCATCAGGACTACTTGAGGCCAAAGTGTGGAGCAAAGTTATCATGTCCAGGTGAGGCCCAGGTGGGGAACAGAGTAACCATGTCCCATTGATACCAGGTGGGAAAAGAGTCACAAGGTCCAGACGAGGCCTAAGTGAGGTGTAGATTCACCAGGTCCTGTTTAGGCCCAGTTGAGGACCAGAGTCCCCAGGTCCGGGTGAGTCCCAGAGGTCGACCAGAGTCACCCGGTTCTGGTGATATCCAGGTGGGGACCAGAGTCAGCACGTCAGGGTGAGTCCCAAGGTCGGACGAGAATCACTAGGTCCAGGTGAGGCCCCGATGTGGAACTGAGAAACCAGGTCCCATGATGCCCATATGAGGTCCTGAGTCACCAGGTCAAGGTGAGGTCCCTGTGGGAACCAGTCACCTCGTCCAGGTGAGGCCCAGGTGGGATCACAGTCACCAGGTCCAGGTGAGGCCCAGGTATATAAGAGAGTATCCAGGTCCCAATGATGCCTAGGTAAGGACCAGAGTCAACAGGTCCATGAGAGGCCCAAATATGTATCAGAGTCATTGTGTTCCAGGTGAGGCCAGATGGAGACCACAGGAACCAGGTCCAGGAGAGCCCCATATGGGAACCAGAGCCACCAGATCCAGGTGAGATCCAGGTGGGACCACAGTCACAAGGTCCAGGTAAGGTGCAGGTGGCAACAGGATTCACCAAGTACAGGTGAGACCCAGGTGGCGACCAGTCACCAATTCCAGGTGCGGACCAGCTAAGGACCAGATTCACCAGGCCCAAGTGAAGCCCAAGGGGTGACCAGAGTCACCAGCTAAGGGTGAGGCCCAGAGGGGAACCAGAGTAACCAGTTTAGTTTGAGGCCCAGAATGGGACCAGAGGTCCCTGGTCAAAGTGAGGCTCAGGTGTGGAATAGAGTATCCAGTTCCCAATGATTCCTGGGTGAGGACCAGAGTCACTAGGGCCATGCAGGCCCAGATGGGGAACAGAATCACTAGGTCCTGGTGAGGCATAAAATAAGACCACAGTCACCAGTATCAGTTGAGCCCCTTGTGGGAACCAGAGCCACTCTATCCAGCTGAGTCCCAGGTCCATGTGAGGCCCACGTGAGGACCAGATTCATCTTGTCGAATTGAGGCATAGCTGGTGACAAGAGTCACCAGGTCTGGGAGCGGCCTAGGTGGGGCAAGATTCAGCAGTTCTGAGTTAGGTTCAAGTGGGGATGAGAGACACCAGGTCCAGGTGAGGCCAAACTGAGGACCAGAGTCACCAGATCCAGGTGAGGTCCATGTTGGAAAGAGAGTCACCAGGTGCAGGAGAGGTCCAGGTGGGGACCAGAGTCACCAGATCCAGGTGAGGTACAGGTGGGGACCAGAGTCACGAGATCCAGGTGAAGCCCAGGTGGGGACCAGAGTCACTAGGTCCAGATGAGGCCCAGAGGAGGGCCAGAGTTACCAAGTACACGTGAGGCCCCGGTGGGGATCAGAGGCAACAGGTCATGTGAGGCCGGCTTGGGGACCATGGTCAACAAGTCTACTTGAGGCCCAGATGTGGAACACAGTAAGCAGGTCCAGGTGAGTCCCCAGTTGTGACATGAGTCACCACGTCCAGTTGAGACCCAGGTGGGGACCAGGATCACAAGGTAAAGGGTAGGCCCTTGAAAGTACCAGAGTCAACAGTTCGAGATCAGGCGCACGTGGCAACCAAGTTCAGCAGGTCCAAGTCAGGGCAAACTTGGGTTCACAGTCACTAGGGCGTGGTGAGACCCAGAGGGAGACCAGAATCACCTGGTCCAGGTGAGGTCCAGTTGTGGAAGACAGTCACCGGGTCCCAATTTTGCCCAGTTGAGGACCATGGTCAACAGGGCCAGGTGAGGCATAGATGGAGACCGGAGTCCCCAAAGCAGGTGAAGCCCAGGTGGGGACCACAGTCACCAGATCCAGGGTAGTCTCAGGTGCAGACCAGAATCACCAGGTCCACTTGAGGTGCAGGTGGCAACCACACTCACCAGGTCCCTGTGAGGCCCTGGTGGGGACCAGAGTCACGAGGTACATGAGAAGCTAGAAACACTGCAGCCACCAGGTCCACATGATGTCCATGTGGGAACGAGAATCACCAGTTACAGGGGAGGACCAGTTGTGGATGCTACTCACAATGTCCAGGTGAGACCCAGCTGGGAACCAGTGTCAACATGTCCAGGTGTGGCCCAGGTGAAGACCAGAGTTAATAGGTCTGGCTGGGTCACTGTTAGTGAACAGTGTAACCGTATCCTGATGCTACCAAGTTGGGTACCAGAGACACCATGTCCTGGTGAGGCTCAGTTGGGACCAGAGACATGAGGTCCAGGGGAGGTCCCGATGTGAACCACAGTCACCAGGTCAGGTGAGGCCATGCTTAGGATCAGAGTCACCAGTTACCGGTGAACCCAAGGTGGATCCAGAGTCACCTGGTACAGAAGAGGCCAAAGTCAGGACCAGAATAACCAGGATCAGGTCACTCCAATTGGGAATAGAGTAACCATGTCCCGATGATGCCCAGGTAGAACCAGAGTCACCAGGCCCAGATGTGGCGCAGGTGGGGAGTATGTTGACTAGGTTCCGTTGAGGCCCAGTTGAGGACCAGAGTCACCAGGTCTAGGTGAGGCCTAGAGGGGTACCAGATTTACCTGGTCTGGTGACATCCAGATGGGGTCCAGAGTCCCCATGTCAGGCTGAGGCCCAGAAGGGATCCAGAGTCAACATATCCAGGTAAGGCTCAGGTGTGGAGCAGAGTATCCAGGTCATAATGGTCCACAGGTGAGGACCAGAGTCACCAGATCTGGGTGAGGCCCAGTTAGCATCAGAGTCAGCAGTTCCAGGTTAGCCAAGAAGGAGTCCACAGCAATCAGGTCCAGGTGGGGAAGAAAGTCAACAGGACTGGGTGAGGCCCAGATGGGGACCAGATTCACCAGGCCCAGGTGATTCCCATGTGGTGACCAGAGTTACCAGTTCCGGGTGACTACCAGGTAAGGACCAGATTCACCAGGTCCAATGAGGCCCACTTGGGGACCTGTGTCACTAGGCTAGGGTGAGGCCCAGGTGACAAACCCACTCACCAGTTCCAGGTGAGGCCAACCTGCAGGCCATGCAGAGGAACCAGGTACCAAAGATGCTCAGGTATGGACGAGAGTTACCAGGTCCAGGTGAGGCCAACCTACAGGCCATGCAGTGGAACCATTTCCCGTTGATGCCCAGGTAGGGACCAGAGTTACCAGGTCGAAATGAGGCCCAGATGGAGCATATTCACTAGGTCCAGGTGAGGCCCAGTTGAGGACCAGAGTCACCAGACCTGGTTGAGGCCCAGAGGGGTACCATAATCCCCTGGTCCAGGTGACAACCATATGGGGACCAGAGTCACCAGGTCAGGTTGATAGCCAGAGAGGTACGAGAGTCATCATGTCCAGGGGAGCCTCAGGTATGGAACAGAGTCACCAGGACCAATGATGCCCAGGTGAGAACCAGAGTTACCAGGTACACGAGAGGCCACGGTGGGGATGAGAGGCAACAGGTCCATGTGAGGCCGACTTGGGGACCATGGTCAACAGGTCTACTTGAGGCTCAGGTGTGGAACACAGTAACAAGGTCTAGGTGAGTAAACGGTGGTGAAGAAAGTTACCACGTCCAGGTGAGGCCCAGGTGGGGACCAGGATCACGAGGTCCAGGGGAGTCCCTTGAAAGTACCAGAGTCAACATTACGACGTCAGTCGCAGGTGGGAACCAGGGTCAGCAGGTCCAAGTCAGTCCAAAGTGGGGTTCACAGTCACTAGGACACGGTGACACCCAGAGGGGGACCATAGTCGCCTGGTACAGGTGAGGTCCAGGTGTGGAACACAGTCACCAGGTTCCAATTTTGCCCAGTTGAGTACCATGGTCAACAGGACAAGGTGACGCCCAGATGGGGACCGGAGTCCCCGAATCCAGGTGAAGCCCAGGTGTAGACCACAGTCACCAGATCCAGGGTATTCTCAGGTGCAGACCAGAATCACCAAGTCCAGGTGAGGTGCAGGTGGCAACCACACTCACCAGGTCCCGGTGAGGCCCTGGTGGGGACCAGAGTCACGAGGTACATGAGAATCTAGAAACACTGCAGCCACCAGGTCCACATGTAGTCCATGTGGGACGACAATCACCAGTTACAGGTGAGGACCAGGTGG
The DNA here is from genome assembly GCF_053574225.1 of Canis aureus. Classification (NCBI taxonomy): domain Eukaryota; kingdom Metazoa; phylum Chordata; class Mammalia; order Carnivora; family Canidae; genus Canis; species Canis aureus. The sequence goes on along the minus strand of NW_027554432.1, from coordinate 332,215 downwards.
GGATCCAACTCACCATGTCCAGGTGAGATCCAGGTGGGAACCAGTGTCACCATGTCCAGGTGTGGCCCAGGTGAAGACCAGAGTTAATAGGTCCAGCTGGATCACTGTTAGTGAACAGTGTAACAATATCCTGATGTTACCCAGGTGGGGACCAGAGACAAAGGTCCAGGTGAGATCCCGATGGGAACCACAGTCACAAGGTCAGGTGAGGCCATGCTTAGGATCAGAGTGACCAGTTACAGGTGAGGCCCAGGTAGAGCCAGAGTCACCTGGAACAGAAGAGGCCAAAGTCAGGACCAGAGTTGCCAGGATAGATCAGGCCCAGTGGGGAATACAGTAACCAATTCCCGAAGATGCCCAGGTAAAACCAGAGTCACCATGCCCAGATGCGGCGCAGGTGGGGAGCATGTTCACTAGGTCCCGGTGAGGCCCACTTGGGGCCCAGAGTCACCAGGTCAAGTTGAGGCCTAGAGGGGTACCAGATTCACCTGGTCTAGGTGACATCCAGATGGGGACCGGAGTCACCATGTCAGGCTGAGGCCCAGAGGGGATCCAGAGTCATCATGTCCAGGTGAGGCTCACGAGTGGAACAGAGTATCCAGTTGATAATGGTCCACAAGTGAGGACCAGAGTCACTAGATCAGGGTGAGGCCCAGTTAGTATCAGAGTCACCAGTTCCAAATGAGGACAAGAAGGAGTCCACAGCAATCAGGTCCAGTTGGGGAACAAAGTCACCAGGAACGGATGACCCCCGATGGGGACCAGATTCACCAGGTCCAGGTGATTCCCAGGTGGTGACCTGAGTTAACAGTTCCGGGTGAGGACCAGGTAAGGTCCAGATTCACCAGGTCCAAGTGAGGCCCACGTGGGGACCTCTGTCACCAGGCATGGGCGAGGCCCAGGTGGCAATCCCACTCACCAGGTCCAGGTGAGGCGAACCTGCAGGCCATGCAGAGGAACCATGTCCCGATGATGCCCAGGTAGGGACGAGATTTAACAGGTCCAGGTGAGGCCAACCTGCAGGCCATGCAGTGAAACCATGTCCCGATGATGCCGAGGTTGGGATCAGAATCACCAGGTCCAATGAGACCAAGATGGAGCATATTTACTAGGTCCATGTGAGGTGCAGTGGAGTACCAGAGTCACAAGACCTGGTTGAGGCCTAGAGGGGTACCAGAATCCCCTGGTCCAGGTGACATCCAGATGGGGACCAGAGTCACCAGGTCAGGATGAGGCCCAGAGAGGTTCCAGAGTCAACATGTCCAGGTGAGGCTCAGGTGTGGAACAGAGTCACCAGGTACCAAAGATGCCCAGGTGAGGACCAGAGTCACCAGGTCTGGGTAATGCCCAGATAGGATCAGAGTCACCAGTTCAAGGTGAGGCCAAGAAATAGTCCACAGCAATCATCCAGGTGGGGAACAAAGTCACCAGGACTGGGTGATGCCCAGATAGGGACCACATTGACCAGGTCCAGGTGAGGCCCAGGGGGTGACCAGAGACCCCGTGTATGGGAGACGACCAGGTAAGGACCAGATTCACCAGGTCCAAGAGGTCGACGAGGGTCCTGTGTCCCCAGGTCGGGTGAGGCACAGGTGGCAGCCACACTCACCAGGTCCAGGAGAGGCCATCTTTCGCGCCATGCAGAGGAACCGTCTCCCGATGATGCTCATGTAGGAACCAGAGTTACCAGGTCCAGGTGATGCCAACCTGCAGGCCATGCAGTGGAACCATGTACCGATGATGCCGAGGGAGGGACCAGAGTCACCAGGTCCAAATGAGGCCCAGATGGAGCATATTCACTAGGTCCAGTGAGGCCCAGTTGAGGACCAGAGTCACCAGATCTGGTTGAGGCTCAGAGGGGTACCAAAATCACCTGCTCCAGGTGAAATCCAGATGGGGACCAGAGTCACCAGGACAGGGTGAGGCCCAGAGAGGTTCCAGAGTCATCATGTCCAGGTTAGGCTCAGGTATGGAACTGAGTCACCAGGTACCAAGATGCCCACATGAGGACCAGAGTCAACAGATCTGGGTGACGCGCAGATAGGATCAGAGTCACCAGTTGCAGGTGAGGCAAAGAAAGAGTCCACAGCAATCAGTTCCAGGTGGGGAACAAAGTAACCAGGATTGGGTGAGGCCCAGATGGGGACCAGTTCCCCTTCTACAGGTGAGGCCCAGGTGATGACCAGAGTCCCCAGGTTGGGAGAAGACGAGGTAAGGACCAGATTCACCAGGTCCAAGTGAGGCCCACGTGGGGACCTGTGTCACCAGGTATGGGTGAGGCACAGGTGGCAACCCCACTCACCAGGTCAAGGTGAGGCCAACCTGCAGGCCATGCAGAGGAACCGTGTCACGATGATGCCCAGCTAGGGACCAGATTTACCAGGTCCAGGTGAGGCCAACCTGCAGGCCATGCAGTGGAACTATGTCCCGATGATGCCCAGGTAGGCACCAGACTTACCAGGTCTAGGTGAGGCCCAGATGGAGCATATTCACTAGGTCCAGGTGAGGCCCAGTTCAGGACCAGAGGCACCAGATCTCGTTGAGGACTAGAGGGGTACCAGACACCTGGTCCAAGTGGCATCCAGATGGAGACCAGAGTCACCAGGTTAGGGTGAGGCCCAGAGTGGTTCCATAGCCATCGTGTCCAGGTGAGGCTCAGGTGTGGAACAGAGTCACCAGGTACCAATCATGTCCAGGTGAGGACCAGAGTCACCAGGTCTGGGTGACGCGCAGATAGGATCAGAGTCACCAGTTCCAGGTGAGGCCAAGAAAGGGTCCACAGCAATCAGGTCCGGGTGGGGAACAATGTCACCAGGACTGGATGACGCCCAGATGGGGACCAGAAACACCAGGCCCAGGTGATTCCCAGGTGGTGACCAGAGTTACGAGTTCCGGGTGAGAACAAGGTAAGGACCAGATTCACCCGGTCCAAGTGAGGCCCACGTGGGGACCTGTGTCACCAGGCATGGGTGAGGCACAGGTGACAACCCCACTCACCAGGTCCAGGTGATGCCAACCTGCAGGCCATGTAGAGGAACCATGTCCCGATGATGCCCAGGTAGGGACTAGAGTTACCGGGTCCAGGTGAGGCCAACCTGCAGGCATGTGTGGAACCATGTCCCGATGATGACCAGGTAGGGACCAGAGTTACAAGGTCCAGGTGAGGCAAACCTGCAGGCCATGCAGGGAACCATATCCCTATGATGCCCAGGTAGGGACCAGAGTCACCAGGTCCAAATGAGGCCAAGATGGATCATATTCACTAGGTCCAGGTGAGGCCCAGTTGAGGACCAGAGGCACCAGATCTGGTTGAGGCCTATAGGGGTACCAGAATCCCCTGGTCAAGGTGACATCCAGATGGGGACCAGAGTCACCAGGTCAGGGTGAGGCCCAGAGAGGTTCCAGAGTCATCATGTCCAGGTGAGGCTCAGGTGTAGAACAGAGTCACCATGTACCAATGATGCCCAGGTGAGGACCAGAGTCACCAGGTCTGGGTGACGAGCAGATAGGATCAGAGTCCCCAGTTCCAGGTGAGGCCAAGAAAGAGTCCACAGCAATCAGGTCCCGGTGGGGAACAAAGCCACCAGGATTGGGTGAGGCTCAGATGGGGACCGGATTCACTAGGTCCAGGTGAGGCCCAGGTGGTGACCAGAGTCCCCAGGTCTGGGAGAGGACCAGGTAAGGACCAGATTCACCAGATCCAAGAGGCCCACGTGGGGACAGAGTCGCCAGGTATGGGTGAGGCCTGGTGGCAACCCCACTCACCTGGTCCAGGTGAGGCCAGCCTGCAGGCCAAAGTCACCAGATCCACGTGAGGCCCTAGTGGGGACCGGAGTCACCAGGTAAATGTGAGTCTACAAAAACACCACAGTCACCAGGTCCAGGTGTGGTTCATGTGGGAACGAGAGTCACCAGGTCCAGGTGAGACCCAGGTGGGGACCATAGTCACCAGGTCCAGATTGAGGCCTAGGTGGGGGGACCAGAGTCATCAGGACCAGTTGAGGCCAAAGTGTGGAGCAAAGTTATCATGTCTAGGTGAGGCCCAGGTGGGGAACAGAGTAACCATGTCCCATTGATGCCAGGTGGGAAAAGAGTCACACGGTCCATACGAGGCCTAAGTGAGTAGATTCACCAGGTCCTGTTTACGCCCAGTTGAGGACCAGGGTCCCCAGCTCCACGTGAGTCCCAGAGGGGGACCAGCGTCACCCGGTTCTGATGATATCCAGGTGGGAACCAGAGACAGCACGTCAGGGTGACACCCAGAGTCGGACGAGAATCACTATGTCCAGGTGAGGCCCCGATGTGGAACTGAGTATCCAGGTCGATAGATGCCCATATGAGGACCTGAGTCACCAGGTCCAGGTGAGGTCCCTGTGGGAAACAGTCACCTCGTCCAGGTGAGGCCCAGGTGGGACCACACTCACCAGGTCCAGGTGAAGCCAAGTTATATAAGAGAGTATCCAGGTCCCAATGATGCCCAGGTAAGGACCAGAGTCAACAGGTCCAGAAGCCCAAAAATGGATCAGAGTCATTGTGTTCCAAGTTAGGCCACATGGAGACCACAGGAACCAGGTCCAGCAGTGCCCCTTATGGGAACCAGAGCAGCCAGACCAGGTGAGGTCCAGGTGGGACCACAGTCACAAGGTCCAGGTAAGGTGCAGGTGGCAACAGGATTCACCAAGTCGGGATCCCTGGGTGGCGCAGTGGTTTGGCGCCTGCCTTTGGCCCAGGGCGCGATCCTGGAGACCCAGGATCGAATCCCACATCAGGCTCCCGGTGCATGGAGCCTGCTTCTCCCTCTGCCTATGTCTCTGCCTCTCTCTCTCTCTCTCTGTGACTATCATAAATAAAAAAAAAAAAAAAAGGATTCACCAAGTCCAGGTGAGTCCCAGGTGGCGACCAGTCACCAATTCCAGGTGAAGACCAGCTAAGGACGAGATTCACCAGGCCCATGTGAAGCCCAAGGGGTGACCAGAGTGACCAGGTAAGGGTGAGTCCCAGAGGGGGAACCAGAGTCACCAGTTAAGTTTGAGGCCCAGAATGCGACCAGAGGTCCCTAGTCAAAGTGAGGCCCAGGTGTTGAATAGAGTATCCAGGTCCCAATGATGCCTGGGTGAGCACCAGAGTCACTGGGGCCATGCAGGCCCAGATGGGGAACAAAATCACTAGGTCCTGCTGAGGAATACAAAAGATCCCAGTCACCAGTATCAGGTGAGCCCTTTGTGGGAACCAGAGCCACTCTATCCAGCTGAGTCCCAGGTCCATGTAAGGCCCACGTGAGAACCAGATTCATCAGGTCGATGAGGCATAGCTGGGGACAAGAGTCACCATGTCTGGGTGCGGCCTAGGTGGGGGAAGATTCAGCAGTTCTGAGTTAGGTCAAAGTGGGGACGACAGACACCAGTTCCAGGTGAGGCCAAACTGAGGACCAGAGTCACCAGATCCAGGTGAGGTCCATGTTGGAAAGAGAGTCACCAGGTCCAGGAGAGATCCACGTGGGGACCAGAGTCACCAGATCCAGGTGAATTCCAGGTGGGGACCAGAGTTACCAGATCGAGTTGAACCCCAGGTGGGGACCAGAGTCACTAGGTGCAGAAGAGGCCCAGTTGAGGACCAGAGTTACCATGTACACGTGAGGCGCTGGTAGGTATCAGAGGCAACAGGTCCATGTGAGGCAGGCTTGGGGACCATGGTCAAGAGTTCTACTTGAGGCCCAGTGTGGAACACTGTAACCAGGTCCAAGTGAGTCCCCGGTGGTGACAAGAGTCACCAGGTCCAGGTGAGGCCCAGGTGGGAACCAGGATCACCAGGTCAAGTTGAGGACTAGAGGGGTACCAGAATCACCTGGTCCAGGTGACATCCAGATGGGGACCAGAGTCATCATGTCAGGCTGAGGCCCAGAGGGGATCCAGAGTCAACATATTCAGGTGAGGCTCAGGTGTGGAACAGAGTATCCAGGTCATAATGGTCCACACGTGAGGACCAGAGTCACCGGATCTGGGTGAGGCCCAGTTAGCATCAGAGTCAGCAGTTCCAGGTTAGCCAAGAAGGAGTCCACAGCAATCAGGTCCAGGTGGGGAAGAAAGTCAACAGGACTGGGTGAGTCCCAGATGGGTACCAGATTCACCAGGCCCAGGTGATTCCCATGTGGTGACCAGAATTACCAGTTCCGGGTGACCACCAGGTAAGGACCAGATTCACCAGGTCCAAGTGAGGCCCACGTGGGGACCTGTGTCACTAGGCAAGGGTGAGGCCCAGGTGACAAACCCACTCACCAGATCCAGGTGAGGCCAATCTGCAGGCCATGCAGAAGAACCAGGTCCCAATGATACCCAGGTAGGGACGAGAGTTACCAGGTCCAGGTGAGGCCAACCTCCAGGACATGCAGTGGAATCATGTCCCGATGATGCCCAGGTAGGGACCAGAGTTACCAGGTCCAGGTGAGGCCAACATGCAGGTCATGCAGTGGAACCATGTCCCGATGATGCCCAGGTAGTGACCAGAGTCACCAGGTCCAAATGAGGCCCAGATGGAGCATATTCACTAGGTCCAGGTGAGGCCCAGTTGAGGACCAGAGTCACCAGATCTGGTTGAGGCCCAGAGGGGTACCATAATCCCCTGGTCCAGGTGACATCCATATGGGGACCAGAGTCACCAGGTCAGGTTGATAGCCAGAGAGATTCCAGAGTCATCATGTCCAGGGGAGCCTCAGGTGTGGAACAGACTCACCAGGACCAATGATGCCCAGGTGAGGACCAGAGTCACCAGGTTCACGTGAAGCCCCGGTGGGGATCAGAGGCAACAGGTCCATGTGAGGCCGGCTTGGGCACCATGGTCAACAGGTCTATTGAGGCCCAGGTGTGGAACACAGAAAGCAGGTCCAGGTGAGTCCCCAGTGGTGACAAGAGACACCACGTCCAGGTGATGCCCGGTGGGGACCAGGATCACCAGGTACAGGGGAGGCCCTTGAAAGAACCAGAGTCAACAGTTCGACGTCAGGCGAAGGTTCCAACCAGGGTCAGCAGGTCAAGTCAGGCCAAAGTGGGTTTCACAGTCACTAGGGCACGGTGAGACCCAGAGGGGAACAGGAGTCACGTGGTCCAGGTGAGTTCCAGTTGTGGAACACAGTCACCGCATCCCAATTTTGCCCAGTTGAGGACCATGGTCAACAGGGCCAGGTGAGCCCCAGATGGGGACCGGAGTCCCCAAATCCAGGTGAAGCCCAGGTGGGGACAACAGTCACTAGATCCAGGGTAGTCTCAGGTGCAGACCAGAATCACCAGGTGCAGGTGAGGTGCAGGTGGCAACCATACAGACCATGTCCCGGTGAGAACCTGATGGGGACCAGAGTCACGAGGAACATGAGAAGCTAGAAACACTGCAGCCACAAGGCACAGGATGTCCATGTGGAAACGAGAATCACCAGTTACAGGTGAGGACCAGGTGGGGATATGAGTCACCATGTCCAGGGGCGACCCAGGTGGGAACCAGTGTCACCATGTCCAGGTGTGGCCCAGGTGAAGACCAGAGTTAATAGGTCCGTCTGGGTCACTCTTAGTGAACAGTGTAACGATAACCTGATGCTACCCAGGTGGGTACCAGAGACACCAGGCCGTGGTGAGGCCCAGGTGGGACCAGAGACATGAGGTCCAAGTGAGGTACATATGGGAACCACAGTCACCAGGTCAGGTGAGGCCATGCTTAGGATCAGAGTTACCAGTTACAGGTGAGGCCCAGTTAGAGCCAGAATCACCTGGTACAGAGAGGCCAAAGTAAGGACCAGAGTTACCAGGATCAGGTCAGTCCCAGTGGGGAACAGAGTAACCATGTCCCGATGATGTCCAGATAGAACCAGCGTCACCAGGTCCAGATGAGGTGCAGGTGGGGAGCATGTTCACTAGGTCCCGGTGAGGCCCAGTTGAGGACCAGAGTCACCAGGTCAAGTTGAGGCCTAGAGGGGTACCAGATTCACCTGGTCTAGGGGACATCCAGATGGGGACCAGAGTCACCATGTCAGGGTGAGGCCCAGAGGGCCTCCAGAATCATCATGTCCAGGTGAGGTTCAGGTGTGGAACAGAGTATCCAGGTCATAATGGTCCACATGTGAGGACCAGAGTCACCAGATCTGGGTGCGGCCCAGTTAGGAACAGAGTCACAAGTTCCAGTTGAGGCGAAGGAGGAGTCCACAGCAATCAGGTCCAGGTGGGGATCAAAGTCACCAGGACTGGGTGAGGCCCAGATGGGGACCAGATTCACCAGGTCCAGGTGATTCCCAGGTGGTGACAAGGGTTACCAGTTCCGGGTGAGGACCAGGTAAGGACCAGATTCACCAGGTCCAAGTGACGCCCACGTGAGACCTGTGTCACCATGTATGGGTGAGGCCCAGGTGGCAAGCCCACTCACCAGGTCTAGGTGAGGCCAACCTGCAGGCCATGCAGAGGAACCGTGTCCCGATGATGCCCAGGTAGGGACCAGAGTTACGAGGTCCAGGTGACGCCAACCTGCAGGCCATGCAGAGAAACCGTGTCCCGATGATGCCCAGATAGGGACCAGAGTTACCAGATAAAGAAGAGGCCAACCTGCAGACCATTATGTGGAACCATGTCCCGTTGTTGCCCACGTAGGGACCAGAGTCACCAGGTCCAAATGAGGCCCAGATGGAGCATATTCACTAGGTCCAGGTGAGGCCCAGTTGAGGACCAGAGTCACCAGATATGGTTGAGGCCCAGAGGGGTACCAGATTCACCTGGTCTAGGGGACGTCCAGATGGGTACCAGAGTCACCATGTCAGGGTGAGGCCCAGAGGGGATCCAGAGTCATCATGTCAGGTGAGGTTCAGGTGTGGAACAGAGTATCCAGGTCATAATGGTCCGCAGGTGAGGACCAGAGTCACCAGATCTGGGTGAGGCCCAGTTAGGAGCAGAGTCACAATTTCCAGGTGAGGCCAAGAAGGAGTCCACAGCTATCAGGTCCAGGTGGAGAACAAAGTCACGAGGACTGGGTGAGGCCCAGATGGGGACCAGATTCACCAGGTCCAGGTGATTCCCAGGTGGTGCCAAGAGTTACCAGTTCCAGGTGAGGACCAGGTAAGGACCAGATTCACCAGGTCAAAGTGAGGCCCACGTGGGGACCTGTGTCACCAGGTATGGGTGAGGCCCAGGTGGCAACCCCACTCACCAGGTCCATGTGAGGCCAACCTGCAGGCCATGCAGAGGAACCGTGTCCCGATGATGCCCAGGTCGGGACCAGAGTTACCAGGTCAAGAAGAGGCCAACCTGCAGACCATTATGTGGAACCATGTACCGATGTTGCCCACGTAGGGACCAGAGTCACCAGGTCCAAATGAGGCCCAGATGGAGCATATTCACTAGGTCCAGGTGAGGCCCAGAAGAGGACCAGAGTCACCAGATCTGGTTGAGGCCCAGAGGGGTACCAGAATCCCCTGGTCCAGGTGACATCCAGATAGGGACCAGAGTCACCAGTTCCAGGTGAGGCCAAGAAAGAGTCCACAGCAATCAGGTCCAGGTGGGGAACAAAGTCACCAGGACTGTGTGAGACCCAGAAGGGGACCAGATTCACCAGGTCCAGCTGAGGCCCAGGTTTTGACCAGAGTCCCCGGGTCCTGGAGAGGACCAGGTAAGGACCAAATTCACCAGGTCCACATGACCCACGTGGGGAACTGAGTCACCAGGTATGGGTGAGGCCCTGGTGGCGACCACACTCACCAGGTCCAGGTGAGGCCAACCTGCAGGCCAGAGTCACCAGATCCAGGTGAGGCCCTAGTGGGGACGGGAGTCACAAGGTAAATGTGAGTCTACAAGAACACCACAGTCACCAGGTCCAGTAGTGGTTCATGTGGTAACGGGAGTCCCCAGGTTCAGTTGAGACCCAGTTGGGGACGACAGTCACCAGGTCCAGATTGAGGCCTAGGTTGGGGGACGAGAGTCATCAGGACCAGTTGAGGCCAAAGTGTGCAGGAAAGTTATCATGTCCAGGTGAGGCCGAGGTGGGGAACAGAGTAACCATGTCCCATTGATGCCAGGTGGGAAAAGAGTCACAAGGTCCAGACGAAGCCTAAGATTGGAGTAGATTCACCAGGTCCTGTTGATAACCAGCTGAGGACCAGTGTCCCCAGCTCCGGTTGTGTCACCCGGTCCTGGTGATATCCAGGTGGGGACCAGAGTCACCAGAACTGGGTGAGGCCCAGTTAGGATCAGTGTCACCAGTTCCAGTTGAGGCCAAGAAGGAGTCCACAGCAATCAGGTCCAGGTGGGGAAGAAAGTCAACAGGACTGTGTAGACCCAGATGGGGACCAGATTCACCAGGTCCAGGTGATTCCCAGGTGGTGACCAGGGTTACCAGGTCCGGGAGAGGACCAGGTATGACCAGATTCACCAGGTCCAAGTGAGGCCCACGTGGGGACCTGTGACACCAGGTATGGGTGAGCACCAGGTGGCAACCCCACTCACTAGTGCCAGGTGAGGCCAACCTGGAGGCCATGCAGAGGAACCGTGTCCCGGTGATGCCCAGGGAGAATCAGAGTCACCAGGTCCAGCGAGGCTCAGGTGGGTAGAATATTCACTAGGTCCCCGTGAGGCCCAGTTGAGGACCAGAGTCACCAGGTCAAGTTGAGGCCTAGAGGGATACCAGATTCACCTGGTCTAGGTGACATCGGGATGGGGACCAGAGTCATGATGTCATGGTGAGGCCCTGAGGGGATCCAGAGTCATCATGTCCAGGTGAGGTTCAGGTGTGGAACAGAGTATCCAGGTCATAATGGTCCATAGGAGAGGACCAGAGTCACCAGATCTGGGTGAGGCCCACTTAGGATCAGAGTCACCATTTCCAGGTGAGTCCAAGAAAGAGTCCACAGCAATCAGGTCCAGGTGGGGTGACAAATTCACCAGGATTGGATTTGGACCAGATGGGGACCAAATTAACCTGGTTCAGGTGATTCCCAGGTGGTTAACCGAGTTAGCAGTTTCGGGTGAGGACCAGGTAAGGACCAGATTCACCAGGTCCAAGTGAGGCCCACGTGGGGACCTGTGTCACCAGGCATGGGTGAGGCCAAGGTGGCAACGCCACTCACCAGGTCCAGGTGAGTCCAACCTACAGGCCATGCAGAGGAACCATGTCCCGATGATGCCCAGGTAGGAACTAGAGCTACCGGGTCCAGGTGAGGCCAACCTGCAGGCATGTGTGGAACCATGTCCCGATGATGCCCAGGTAGGGACCAGAGTTACCAGGTCCAGGTGAGGCCAACCTGCAAGTCATGCAGTGGAACCATGTCCCGATGAGGCCCAGGTAGTGACAGAGTCACCAGGTGCAAATTTGGCCCAGATGGAGCATATTCACTAGGTCCAGGTGAGGTCCAGTGGAGGACCAGAGTCACCAGAATTGGTTGAGGTCTAGAGGGGTACGAGAATCACCTGGTCCAGGTGACTTCCAGATGGGACCAGAGTCACCAGGTCAGGATGAGGCCCAGAGAGGTTCCAGAGTCATCATGTCCAGGTGAGGCTCAGGTGTGGAACAGAGACACCAGGTACCAAAAATGCCCAGGTGAGGACCAGCGTCACCAGGTCTCGGTGACGGGCAGATTGGATCAGAGTCACCAGTTCCAGGTGAGGCGAAGAAAGAGTCCACAGCAATCAGATACAGGTGGGGAACAAATTCAACAGGCCTGGGTGAGGCCCAGATGGGGATCAGATTCACCATGTCCAGGTAGGCTCAGGTGGTGACCAGAGACCCCGGGGCTGGGAGACGACCAGGTAAGGACCAGATACCAGGTCTAAGAGGCCCACGAGGGGACCTGACTCACCAGGTATGGGTGAGGCCCAGGTGGCAACCCCACTCACCATGTCCAGGTGAGGCCAACCTGCATGTCAAAGTCACCAGATCCCCGTGAGGCCCTAGTCGGCACCGGAGAAGGCAGGTAAAAGTGAGTCTACAAGAACACCACAGTCACCAGGACCAGGTGTGGTTCATATGGGAACGAGAGTCACCAGTTCCAGGTGAGACCCAGTTGGGGACGACAGTCACCAGGTCCAGATTGAGGCCTAGGTTGGGGGACGAGAGTCATCAAGACCAGTTGAGGCCAAAGTGTGCAGCAAAGTTATCATGTCCAGGTGAGGCCCAGATGGGGAACAGAGTAACCATATCCCAATAATGCCAGGTGGGAAAATAGTCACAAGGTCCAAACGAAGCCTAAGTTTGGAGTAGATTCATCAGATCCTGTTGAGGCCCACCTGAGGACCAGTGTCCCCAGCTCCGGGTGTGTCACCCGGTTCTGGTGATATCCAGGTGGGGACCAGTGTCACAAGTCAGGGTGAGGCCCAGTGGGGGACGAGAATCACTAGGTCCAGGTGAGGCCCCAATGTGGAACTGTGAAACCAGGTCCCAAGATTCCCATATGAGGACCTGCGTCACCAGGTCCAGGTGATGTCCCTGTGGGAACCAGTCACCCCGTCCAGGTGAGGCCCGGGTGGGACCACAGTCACCAGGTCCTGGTGAGGCCCAGGTACATAAGAGAGTATCCAGGTCCCAATGATGCCCAGGTAAGGACTAGAGTCAACAGGTCCAGGAGAGGCCCAAATATGGATCAGAGTCATTGTGTTCCAGGTGAGGCCATATGGAGACCACAGGAACCAGGTCCAGGAGAGCCCCATATGGGAACCAGAGCCACCAGATCCAGGTGAGGTCCAGGAGGGACCACAGTCACAAGGTCCAGGTGAGGCGCAGGTGGCAACATGATTCACCAAGTCCAGGTGAGGCCCACGTGGTGTCCTGTCACCAGATCCAGGTGCGGACCAGATAAGATCCAGATTCACCAGGCCCAAGTGTAACCACGGGGTGACCAGATTTTCCAGGTAAGGGTGAGGCCCCGAGTGGGAACCAGAGTAACCAGTTTAGTTTGAGGCCCAGATTGGGACCAGAGGTCCCTGGACAAAGAGATGCCCAGGTGTGGAATAGAGTATCCAGGTCCCAATGATGCTGGGTGAGGACCAGAGTCACTAGGGCCATAAAACCCCAGATGGGGAACAGAATCACTAGGTCCTGGTGAGTCACAGAAAAAGACGACAGTCACCAGTATGAGGTGAGCCCCTTGCGGGAACCAGAGCCACTCTATCCAGCTGAGTCCCAGGTCCATGTGAAGCCCACGTGAGGACCAGATTCACCAGGTCGAATTGAGGCATAGCTGGGGACAAGAGTCACCAGGTCTGGGTGCGGGTTGGTGGGGAAAGATTCAGCAGTTCTGAGTTAGGTCAAAGTGGGGACGAGAGACACCAGGTCCAGGTGAGGCCAAACTGAGTACAAGAGTCACCAGATCCAGGTGAGGTCCATGTTGGAAAGAGAGTCACCAGGTCCAGGAGAGGTCCAGGTGGGAACCAGAGTCACTAGATCCAGGTGAAGTCCAGGTGGGGACCAGAGTCACCAGATCGAGGTGAAGCCCAGGTGGGGACCAGAGTCACTAGGTGCAGATGAGGCCCAGGTGAGGACCAGAGTTACCAGATACACGTGAGGATCCGGTGGGGATCAGAGGCAACAGGTCCATGTGAGACCGGCTTGGGGACCATGATCAACAGGTCCACTTGAGACCCAGGTGTGGAACACAGTAACCAGGTTCAGGTGAGTCCCCGGTGGTGACAAGAGTCACCACGTCCAGGTGAGGCCCAGGTGGGGACAAGGATGACCAGGTCCAGGGGAGGCCCTTGAAAGAACCAGAGTCAACAGTTCGAGGTCAGGCCCAGGAAGCAGCCAGGGTCACCAGGTCCAAGTCAGGCCAAAGTGGGGTTCACAGTCACTAGGGCACGGTGAGACCCAGAGGGGGACCAGAGTCACCTGGTCCAGGTGAGGTCCAGTTGTGGAACACAGTCACCGGGTCCCAATTTTGCCCAGTTGAGGACCATGGTCAACTGGGTCAGGTTAGGCCCAGATGGGGACCAGAGTCCCCAAATCCAGGTGAAGCCGAGGTGGGGACCACAGTCACCAGATCCAGGGTAGTCTCGGGTGCAGACCAGAATCACCAGGTCCAGGTGAGGTGCAGGTGGCAACCACACTCACCAGGTCCCGGTTAGGTCCTGGTGGGGACCAGAGTCACGAGGTACATGAGAAGCTAGAAACACTACAGCCAAAAGGTCCCCATGATGTCCATGTGGGAATGAGAATCACCAGTTACAGGTGAGTACCAGGTGGTGAACTGACTCTCCATGTAGAGGTGAGTCCCAGGTGGGAACCAGTGTCACCATTTCCAGTGTGGCCCAGGTGAAGACCAGAGTTAATAGGTCCGGTTGGGTCACTGTTAGTGAACAGTGTAACCATATCCTGATGCTACCCAGGTGGTTAACCGAGACACCAGGTCCTGGTGAGGCCCAGGTGGGACCAGAGACATGAGTTCCAGTTGAGGTCCCACTGGGATCCACAGTCACCACGTCAGGTGAGGCCATATTAGGATCAGAGTCACCAGTTACAGGTGAAGCCTAGGTGGATCAGAGTCACCTGGTACAGAAGAGGCCAAAGTCAGGAACAAAGTTACCAGGATCACGTCAGTCCCATTGGGGTATAGAGTAACCATGTCCCGGTGACGCCCAGGTAGACCCAGAGTCACCAGGTCCAGATGAGGCGCAGGTGGGGAGCATATTCACTAGGTCCCGGTGAGGCCCAGTTGAGGACCAGAGTCACCAGGTCTAGTTGAGGTCTAGAGGGGTACCAGATTCACCTGGTCTAGGTGACATCCAGATGGGGACCAGAGTCACCATGTCAGGCTGAGGCCCAAAGGGGTTCCAGAGTCATCATGTCCAGGTGAGGCTCAGGTGTGGAACAGAGTATCCAGGTCATAATGGTCCACAGGTGAGGACCAGAGTCACCAGATCTCAGAGAGGCCCAGTTAGGATCAGAGTCACTGGTTCCAGTTGACGCCAAGAAGGAGTCCACAGTAATCAGGTCCAGGTGGGGAAAAAATTCACCAGGACAAGGTGAGGACTAGATGCGGACCAGATTCACCAGGTCATGGTTATTCCCAGGTAGTGACCAGAGTTACCGTTCCAGGTGAGGACCAGGTAAGGACCAGATTCACCAGATCCAAGTGAGGCACACGTGCGGACCTGTGTCACCAGGTATGGGTGAGGTCCAGGTGACAACCCCACTCACCAGGTCCATGTGAGGACAACCTGCTGGCCATGCAGAGGAACTGTGTCTCAATGATGCCCACGTAGGGACTAGAGTTACCAGGTCCAGGTGATGCCAACCTGCAGGCCATGCAGTGGAACCATGTCGTGATGATGCCGAGGTAGGACAATATTTACCAGGTCCAGGTGAGGCCAACCTGCAAGTCATGCAGTGGAACCATGTCCCGATGATGCCCAGGTAGGGACCAGGGTCACCAGGTCCAAATGAGGACAGATCGAGCATATTCACTAGGTGCAGGTGAGGCCCAGTTGAGGACAAGAGTCACCAGATCTGGTTGAGACCTAGAGGGGTAGCAGATTCACCTGGTCCAGGTGACATCCACATGGGGACCAGAGTCACCAGGTCAGGGTGAGGCCTAGAGAGGTTGCAGAGTCATCATGTCCAGGTGAGGCTCAGGTGTGGAACAGAGTCATCAGGTACCAATTATGCCCAGGTGAGGACCAGAGTCACCAGGTATGGGTGACGCGCAGATAGGATCAGAGTCACCAGATCCAGATGAGGCCCAGAAAGAGTCCAAAGCAATCAGGTCCAGGTGGGGAACAAAGTCACCAGGACTGGGTGAGGCCCAGATGGGGACCAGATTCAACAGGACCAGGTGAGGCCCAGATGGTGACCAGAGTCCCCGGCTCTGGGAGAGGACCAGGTAAGGACCAGATTCACCAGCTCCAAGAGGCCCACTTGGGGACCTGAGTCACCAGGTATGGATGAGGCCCAGGTGGCAACCCCAATCACCACGTCCAGGTGAGGCCAACCTGCAGGCCAGAGTCACCAGATCCAGGTGAGAACCTAGTGTGGACCAGAGTCACCAGGTAATGTGAGTCTACAAGAAAACCACAGTCACCAGGTCCAGTTTTTGTTCATGTGGGAACGAGAGTCACCAGGTCCAGGTGAGACCCAGGTGGGGACCACAGTCACCAGGTACAGACTGAGGCCTAGGTGGGTGGACCAGTGTCATCAGGACCAGTAGAGGCCAAAGTGTGGAGCAAAGTTATCATGTCCAGGTGAGGCCCAGGTGGAGAACAGAGTAACCATGTCCCACTGATGCCAGGTGGAAAAAGTGTCACAAGGTCCAGACGAGGTCTAAGTAAGGAGTAGATTCACTAGGTCCTGTGAGGCCCAGTTGAGGACCATTGTCCACAGCTGCGGATGAGTCCCAGAGGGGGACCAGAGTTACCCGGTTCTGGTGGTATCCAGGTGGTGACCAGAGTCAGCAAGTCACGGTGAGGCCCAGAGTGGGACGAGAATCACTAGGTCCAGTTGAAGCCCCGATGTGGAATTGAGAAACCAGGTTCCATGGTGCCATAAGAGGACCTGAGTCACCAGGTCCATGTGAGGCCCCTGTGGGAACCAGTCACCTCGTCCACGTGAGGCCCAGCTGGGACCACAGTCACAAGGTCCAGGTGAGGCCCAGGTATATAAGAGAGTATCCAGGTCCCAATGATGCCCAGGTAAGGACGAGAGTCAACAGGTCCAGGAGAGGCCCAAATATGGATCAGAGTCATTGTGTTCCAGGTGAGGCCCGAAGGAGACCACAGGAACCAGGTCCAGGAGAGCCCCATATGGGAACCAGAGCCACCAGATCCAGGTGAGGTCCATGTGGGACCACAGTCACAAGGTCCAGGGGAGGCGCAGGTGGCAACAGGATTCACCAAGTCCAGGTGAGGCCCAGTTAGCGATCAGTCACCAGATCCAGGTGCGGACCAGCTAAGGACCAGATTCACCAGGCCCAAGTGAAGCCCAAGGGGTGACCAGAGTCACCAGGTATGGGTGAGGCCCAGAAGGGGAACCAGAGTAACCAGTTTAGTTTGAGGCCCAGAATGGGACCAGAGGTCACTGGTCAAAATGAGGCCCAGGTGTGGAGTAGAGTATCCAGGTCCCAAAGACGCCTGGGTGAGGACTAGAGTCACTAGGTCCATGCAGGCCCAGATGGGGAACAGAATCACTAGGTCCTGTTGAGGCATAGAATAAGACCACAGTCAGCAGTATCAGTGGAGCCCCTTGTGGGAACCAGAGCCACTCTATCCAGCTGAGTCCCAGGTCCATGTGAGGCCCATGTGAGGACCAGATTCATCAGGTCGAATTGAGGCAACGCTGGGGACAAGAGTCACCAGGTCTGGGTGCGGCCTAGGTGGGGCAAGATTCAGCAGTTCTGAGTTAGGTCAAAGTGGGGACGAGAGACACCAGGTCCAGGTGAGGCCAAACTGAGGACCAGAGTCACCAGATCCAGGTGAGGTCCATGTTGGAAAGAGAGTCACCAGGTCAACGAGAGGTCCAGGTGGGGCCAGAGTCACCAGATCCAGGTGAAGTCCAGGTGGGGACCAGAGTCACCAGATCCAGGTGAAGCCCAGGTGGGGACCAGAGTCACTAGGTCCAGATGAGGCCCAGGTGAGGACCAGAGTTACCAGGTACACGTGAGGCCCCGGTGGAGATCAGAGGCAACAGGTCCATGTGAGGCCGGTTTGGGGACCATGGTCAACACGTCTATTTGAGGTCCAGGTGTGGAACACAATAACCAGGTCCAGGTGAGTCCCCGGTGGTGACAAGAGTCACCACGTCCAGGTGAGGCCCAGGTGGGGACCAGGATGACCAGGTACAGGGGAGGCCCTTAAAAGAACCGGAGTCTACAGTTCGAGGTCAGGCACGGGTGGCTACCAGGGTCAGCAGGTCCAAGTCAGGCCAAGTGGGGTTCCCTGCACTAGGGCACGGTGAGACCCAGAGGGGGACCAGAGTCACCTGATCCAGGTGAGGGCCAGTTGTGGAACACAGTCACCGGGTCCCAATTTTGCCCAGTTGAGGACCACGGTCAACTGAGCCAGGTGAGGCCCAGATGGGGACCGGAGTCCCCAAATACAGGTGAAGCCCAGGTGGGGACCACAGTCACCAGATCCAGGTTAGTCTCAGGTGCAGACCAGAATCACCAGCTCCAGGTCAGGTGCAGGTGGCAACCACACTCACCAGGTCCCGGTGAGGCCCTGGTGGGGATCAGAGCCACGAGGTACATGAGAAGCTAGAAACACTGCAGCCACCAGGTCCACATGATGTCCATGTGGGAACGAGAATCACCAGTTACAGGTGAGGACCATTGGGGATCCGACTCACCATGTCCAGGTGAGACCCAGGTGGGAACCAGTGTCACCATGTCCAGTGTGGCCCAGGTGAATACCAGAGTTAATAGGTCCGGCTGCGTCATTGTTAGTGAACAGTTTAACAATATCCTGATGCTACCAAGGAGGGTACCAGAGACACCAGGTCCTGGTGAGGCTCAGGTGGGACCGGAGACATGAGGTCCATGTGACGTCCCGATGGGAACCACAGTCACCAGGTCAGGTGAGGCCATGCTTAGGATCAGAGTCATCAGTTACAGATTAGGCCCAGGTGGAGCCAGAGTCACCTGGTACAGAAGAGGCCAAAGTCAGGAGCAGAATTACCAGGATCAGGTCAGTCCCAGTGGGGAATAGAGTAACCATGTCCCAATGATGCCCAGGGAGAACCAGAGTCACCAGGTCCAGATGAGGCGCAGGTGGGGAGCATGTTCACTAGGACCTGGTGACGCCCAGTTGAGGACCAGAGTCACCAGGTCAAGTTGAGGCCTAGGTGGGAACCAGGTTAACCTGGTCTAGGTGATATCCAGAAGGGGACCAGCGTCACCATGTCAGGGTGAGGCATAGAGGGGATCCAGAGTCATCATGTCCAGGTGAGTCTCAGGTGTGGAGCAGAGTACCAGGTCATAATGGACCACAGGTGAGGACCAGAGTGACCAGATCTGGGTGACGCGCAGATAGGATCAGAGTCACAAATTCCAGGTGAGGCCAAGAAAGAGTCCACAGAAATCAGGTCCAGGTGGGGAACAAAGTCACCAGGACTGGGTGAGGCCCAGATGGGGACCAGATTCACCAGGTCCAGGTGAGGCCCAGGTGTTGAGCAGAGTCCCTGGGTCTGGGAGAGGACCAGGTAAGGACCAGATTCACCAGGTTCAAGAGGCCCACGTGGGGAATTAGTCACCAGTTATGGGTTAGGCCCAGGTGGCAACCCCACTTACCAGGTCCAGGTGACGCCAACCTGCAGGCCAGAGTCACCAGATCCAGGTGAGACCCTAGTGGGGACCGGAGTCACCAGGTAAATGTGAGTCTACAAGAATACCACAGTCACCAGGTCCAGGTGTGGTTCATGTGGGAACGAGAGTCACCAGGTCCAGGTGAGACCCAGGTGGGGACCACAGTCACCAGGTGCAGTTTGTGGCTTACGTGGGGAATCAGAGTCATCAGCACCATTTGAGGCCAAAGTGTGCAGCAAATTTATCATGTCCAAGTGAGGCCCAGGTGGGGAACAGAGTAACCATGTCCCATTGATGCCAGGTGGGAAAAGCGTCACAAGGTCCAGACGAGGCTTAAGTGAGGAGTAGATGCACCAGGTCCTGTTGAGGCCCAGTTGAGGACCAGTGTCCCCAGCTCCGGGTGAGTCCCAGAGGGGGACCAGAGTCACCCGGTTCTGGTGACGTCCAGGTGGGGACCAGAGTCACCACGTCAGGGTGAGGCCCAGAGGGAGATGAGAATCACTAGGTCCAGGTGAGTCCCCGATGTGGAACTGAGAAACCAGGTCCCATGATGCCCATATGAGGACCTGAGTCACCAGGTCCAGGTGAGGTCCCTGTGGGAACAAGTCACCTCGTCCAGGTGAGGCCCAGGTGGGACCACAGTCACCAGGTCCAGGTGAGGCCCAAGTATATAAGAGAGTATCCAGCTCCCAATGATTTCCAGGTAAGGACCAGAGTCAACAGGTCCATGAGAGGCCCAAATATGGATCAGAGTCATTGTGTTCCAGGTGAGGAAAGATGGAGACCACAGGCAGCAGGTCCAGGAGAGCCCCATATGTTAACCAGAGCCACCAGATCCAGGTGAGGTCCAGGTGGGACCACAGTCACAAGGTCCAGGTGAGGCGCAGGTGGCAACAGGATTCACCAAGTCCAGGTGAGGCCCAGGTGGCGACCAGTCTCCACATCCTGGTGCGGACCAGCTAAGGACCAGATTCACCAGGCCCAAGTGAACCCCAAGGGGTGACCAGAGTCACGAGGTAAGGGTGAATCCGAGAGGGGCACCAGAGTAACCAGTTTAATTTGAGGCCCAGAATGGGACCAGAGGTGCCTGGTCAAAGAGTGGTCCAGGTGTGGAATAGAGTATCCAGGTCCCAATGATGCCTCGGTGAGGACCAGAGTCACTAGGGCCATGCAGGCCCAGATGGGGAACAGAATCACTAGGTCCTTGTGAGGCATAGAAAAAGACCCGAGTCACCAGTAACAGGTGAGACTCTTGTGGGAACCAGAGCCACTCTATGCAGCTGAGTCCGAAGTCCACGTGAGGCCCACGTGAGGACCAGATTCATCAGGTCAGTTCGAATTGAGGCATAGCTGGGGACAAGATTCCCCAGGTCTGGGTGCGTCCTAGGTTTGGCAAGATTCTGCAGTTTTGAGTTAGGTCAAAGTGGGGACGAGAGACACCAGGTCCAGGTGAGACCGAACTGAGGACCAGAGTCACCAGATCCAGGTGAGGTCCAGGTGGGGACCAGACTCACCAGATCCAGGTGAAGTCCAGGTGGGGACCAAAGTCACTAGGTCCAGATAAGGCCCAGGTGAGGACAAGAGTTACTAGGTACACGTGAGGCCCCGGTGGGGATCAGAGGAAACAGGTCCACGTGAGTCCAGCTTGGGGACTATGGTCAAGAGGTGTACTTGAGGCCCAGGTGTAGAACACCGTAAGAAGGTCCAGGTGAGTCCCCGGTGGTGACAAGAGTAACCACGTCCAGGTGAGGCCCAGATGCGGACCAGGATCACCAGGTACAGGGGAGGCCCTTGAAAAACCAGAGTCAACAGTTCGAAGTCAGACTTAGGTGGCATCCAGGGTCAGCAGGTCCAAGTCAGGCCAAAGTGGGGTTCACAGTCACTAGGGCACGGTGCGACCCAGAGGGGGACCAGAGTCACGTGGTCCAGGTGAGGTCCAGTTGTGGAACACAGTCACCGGCTCCCAATTTTCCCAGTTCAGGACCATGGTCAACAGGGCCAGGTGAGGCCCAGATGGGGACCGGAGTCCCCAAATCCAGGTGAAGACCAGGTGGGGACCACAGTCACCAGATCCAGGGTAGTCTCAGGGGCAGACCAGAATCACCAGGTCCAGGTGAGGTGCCGGTGGCAACCACACTCAGCAGGTCCCAGTGAGGCCCTGGTGGGGACCAGAGTCATGAGGTACATGAGAAGCTAGAAACACATGGGATCCCTGGGTGGCGCAGCGGTTTGGCGCCTGCCTTTGGCCCAGGGCGCGATCCTGGAGACCCGGGATCGAATCCCACGTCGAACTCCCTGTGCATGGAGCCTGCTCCTCCCTCTGCCTGTGTCTCTGCCTCTCTCTCTCTGTGACTATCATAAATAAATAAAAATTAAAAAAAAGAAGCTAGAAACACTGCGGACAACAGGTCCACATGATCTCCATGTGGGAACGAGAATCACCAGTTATAGGTGAGGACCAGGTGGGGATTCGACTCACCATGTCCAGGTGAGACCCAGGTGGGAACCAGTGTCACCATGTGCAGGTGTGGCCCAGGTGAAGACCAGAGTTAATAGCTCCGGCTGGCGCACTGTTAGCGAACACTGTAACCATATCCTGATGCTACCCAGGAGGGTCCCAGAGACGCCAGGTCCTGGTGAGGCCCAGGTGGGACCAGAGACATGAGGTCCAGGTGAGGTCCCGATGGGAACCACAGTCACCAGGTCAGGTGAGGCCATGCTTAGGATCAGAGTCAGAGGTTACAGGTGAGGCCGAGTTGGAGCCAGAGTCACCTGGTACAGAAGAGGCCAAAGTCAGGACCAGAGTTACCAGGATCAGGTCAGTCCCAGTTGGGAATAGAGTAACCATGTCCCGATGATGCCCAGGTAAAACCAGAGTCACCAGGTCCAGATGAGGCGCAGGTGGGGAGCATGTTCACTAGGTCCCGGTGAGGCCCAGTTGAGGACCAGATTTACCAGGTCAAGTTGAGGCATAGAAGGGTACCAGATTCACCTGGTCTAGGTGACATACGGATAGGGACCAGAGTCACCATATCAGGCTGAGGCCCAGAGGGGCTCCACAGTCATCATGCCCAGGTGAGGCTCAGGGGTGGAAGAGTTTATCCAGCTCATAATGGTCCACAGATGAGGACCAGAGTCACCAGAACTGGGTGAGGCCCAGGTAGATTCAGAGTCACAAGTTCCAGGTGAGGCCAAGAAGGAGTCCACAGCAATCAGGTCCAGGTGGGGAACAAAGTCACCAGGACTGGATGAGGCCCAGATGGGGACCAGATTCACCAGGCCCAGGTGATTCCCAGGTGGTGACCAGAGTTACCAGTTCCGGGTGAGGACCAGGTAAGGACCAGATTCACCAGGTCCAAGTGAGGCCCACGTGGGGACCTGTGTCACTAGGCATTGGTGAGGCCCAGGTGACAAACCCACTCACCAGGTCCAGGTGAGGCCAAACTGCAGGCCATACAGAGGAACCAGGTCCCAATGATGTCCAGGTAGGGACGAGAGTTACCAGGTCCAGGTGAGGCCAACCTACAGGCCATGCAGTGGAACCATGTCCGATGATGCCCAGGTAGGGACCAGAGTCACCAGGTCCAAATGAGGCCCAGATGGAGCATAATCACTAGGTCTAGGTTAGGCCCAGTTGAGGACCAGAGTCACCAGACTTGGTTGAAGCCCAGAGAAGTACCATGATTCCGTGGTCCAGGTGACATCCATATGGGGACCAGAGTCACCAGGTCAGATTGATGCCCAGAGAGGTTCCAGAGTCATCATGTCCAGGGGAGCCTCAGGTGTGGAACAGGGTCACCAGGTACCAATGATGCCCAGGTGAGGACCAGCGTTACCAGGTACACTTGAGGCCCCGGTGGGGTTCAGAGACAACATGTCCATGTGAGGACGGCTTGGGGACCATGGTCAACAGGTCTACTTGAGGCCCAGGTGTGGAACACAGTAAGCAGGTCCAGGTGAGTCCCCGTTGGGGACAAGAGTCACCACGTGCAGGTGAGGGCAAGGTGGACACCAGGATCGCCAGGTACAGGGGAGGCCCTTGAAAGAAGCAGAGTCAACAGTTCGAGGTCAGGCGCAGGTAGCAACCAGGGTCAGCAGGTCCACGTCAGGCCAAAGTGGGTTTCACAGTCACTAGGGAACGGTGAGACCCAGAGGGGAACCAGAGCCACCTGATGCAGGTGATTTCCAGTTGTGGAACACAGTCAACGGGTCACAATTTTGCCCAGTTGAGGACCATGGTCAACAGGACCAGGTGAGCCCCAGATGGGGACCGGAGTCCCGAAATCCAGGTGAAGCCCAGGTGCGGACCACAGTCACCAGATCCAGGGTAGTCTCAGGTGTAGACCAGAATCACCGGGTCCAGGTGAGGTGCAGGTGGCGACCACACACACCAGGTCCCGGTGAGGCCCTGTTGGGGACCAGAGTCACTAGGTACATGAGAGGCTAGAAACACTGCAGCCACCCGGTCCACATGATGTCCATGTGGGAACACGAATCACCAGTTACAGGTAAGGACCTGGTGGGGATCCGAGTGACCATGTCCAGGTGAGACCCAGGTGGGAACCAGTGTCACCATGTCCAGGTGTGGCCCAGGTGAAGACCAGAGTTAATAGGTCCGGCTGGGTGACTGTTAGTGAACAGTGTAACCATATCCTGATGCTACCCAGGTGGGTACAAGAGACACCAGGTCCTGGTGAGGCCCAGGAGGGACCAGAGACATGAGGTCCAGGTGAGGTCCCGATGGGAACCACAGTCACCATGTCAGGTGAGGCCATGCTTAGGATCAGAGTCACGAGTTACAAGTGAGGCCCAGGTCGAGCCAGAGTCACTTGGTACAGAAGAGGCCAAAGTCAGGAACAGAGTTACCAGGATCAGGTCAGTCCCAGTGGGGAATAGAGTAACCATGTCCCAATGAAGCCCAGGTAGAACCTGAGTCACCAAGTCCAGATGAGGCGCAGGTGGGGAGCATATTCACTAGGTTCCGTTGAGGCCCTGTTGAGGACCTGAGTCACCAGGTCTAGTTGAGGCCTAGAGGGGTACCAGATTCACCTGGTCTAGGTGACATCCAGATGGGGACCAGAGTCACCATGTCAGGCTGATTACCAGAGGGGATCCAGATTCATCATGTCCAGGTGAGGCTCAAGTGTGGAACAGAGTAAGCAGGTACCATGATGCCAAGGTGAGGACCAGAGTCACCAGATCTGGGTGAGGCCCAGTTAGGATCAGAGTCACCAGTTCCAGTTGAGGCCAAGAAGGTGTCCACAGCAATCAGGTCCAGGTGGGGAAGAAAGTCAACAGGACTGTGTGAGGCCCAGATGGGGACCATATTCACCAGGTCCAGGTGATTCCCAGGTGGTGACCAGGGTTACCAGGTCCGGGTGAGGACCAGGTAAGGACCCGATTCACCAGGTCCAAGTGAGGCCCACGTGGGGACCTGTGTCACCAGGTATGGGTGAGATCCAGGTGGCTACCCCACTCACCAGGTCCGGCTGTGGCCAACCTGCAGGCCATGCAGAGGAACTGTGTCCCGATGATGTCCAGGTAGGGACCAGAGTTACCAGGTCCAGGTGAGGCCAGCATGCAGGCCAGTGTCACCAGATCCAGGTGAGGCCCTAGTGGGGACGGGAGTCACAAGGTAAATGTGAGTCTACAAGAATACCACAGTCACCAGGTCCAGGTGTGGTTCATGTGGGAACGGGAGTCACCAGGTCCAGCTGAGACCCAGTTGGGGACGACAGTCACCAGTCCAGATTGAGGCCTAGGTTGGGGGATGAGAGTCATCAGGACCAGATGAGGCCAAGTGTGCAGCAAATTATCATGTCAAGATGAGGCCCAGGTGGGGAAGAGAGTAACCATGTCCCATTGATGCCAGGTGGGAAAAGAGTCACAAGGTCCAGACGAAGCCTAAGTTTGGAGTAGATTCACAGGTCCTTTTGAGGCCCACCTGAGGACCAGTGTCCCCAGCTCTGGGTGTGTCACCCGGTTCTGGTGATATCCAGGTGGGGACCATTGTCACAAGTCAGGGTGAGGCCCTGAGGGGGACGAGAATCACTAGGTCCAGGTGAGGCCCCGATGTGGAACTGTGAAACCAGGTCCCAAGATGCACATATGAGGACCTGAGTCACCAAGTCCAGGTGATGTCCCTGTGGGAACCTGTCACCCCGTCCAGGTGAGGCCCAGGTGGGACCACAGTCACCAAGTCCTGGTGAGGCCCAGGTATATAAGAGAGTATCCAGGTCCCAATGATGCCCAGGTAAGGACCAGAGTCTACAGGTCCAGGAGAGGCCCAAATATGGATCAGAGTCATTGTGTTCCAGGTGAGGCCAGATGGAGACCACAGGAACCAGGTCCAGGAGAGCCCCATATGGGAACCAGAGGCACCAGATCCAGGTGAGGTCCAGGAGGGACCGCAGTCACAAGGTCCAGGTGAGGCGCAGGTGGCAACATGATTCACCAAGTCCAGGTGAGGCCCACGTGGTGACCTGTCACCAGATCCAGGTGCGGACCAGCTAAGAAACAGATTCACCAGGCCCAAGTGAAGCCCAAGGGGTGACCAGAGTCACCAGGTATGGGTGAGTCCCAGAGGGGGAACCAGAGTAACCAGTTTAGTTTGAGGCCCAGAATGGGACCAGAGGTCCCTGGACAAAGTGAGGCCCAGGTGTGGAATAGAGTATCCAAGTCCCAATGATGCCTGGGTGAGGACCAGAGTCACTAGGGCCATGGAGGCCCAGATGGGGAACAGAATCACTAGGTCCTGGTGAGGCATACAATAAGAATACAGTCACCAGTATCGGGTGAGCCCCTTGTGGGAACCAGAGCCACTCTATCACGCTGAGTCCAAGGTCCATGTGAGGCCCACGTGAGGACCAGATTCATCAGGTCGAATTGAGGCATAGCTGGGGACAAGAGTCATCAGGTCTGGGTGCGGCCTAGGTGGGGCAAGATTCAGCAGTTCTGAGTTAGGTCAAAGTGGGGACGAGAGACACCAGTCCAGGTGAGGCCAAACTGATACCAGAGTCACCAAATACATGTGAGTTCCAGGTGGGGACCAGAGTCACGAGATCCAGGTGAAGTCCAGGTGACCATGGTCCTCAACTGGGCAAAACTGGGACCCGGTGGCTGTGTTCCACAACTGGACCTCACCTTGACCAGTTCACTCTGGTCCCCCTCTGGGTCTCACCGTGCCCTAGTGATCCATCCAGATGAGGCGCAGTTGGGGAGCATATTCACTAGGTCCCGGTAAGGCCCAGTTGAGGACTAGAGTCACCAGGTTTGGTTGAGGCCTAGAGGGGTACCAGATTCACCTGGTCTAGGAGACATCCAGATGGTGACCAGAGTCTCCATGTCAGAGGGTGGCCCAGAGTGGATCCAGAGTCATCATGTCCAGGTGAGTCTCAGGTGTGGAGCAAAGTTATCATGTCCAGGTGAGGCCCAGGTGGGAAACAGAGTAACCATGATCCCATTGATGCCAGGTGGGAAAAGAGTCACAAGGTCCAGACGAGGCCTAAGTGAGGAGTAGAGTCAACAGGTACTGTTGAGATCCAGCTGAGGACAAGTGTCGCCAGCTCCGGGTGAGTCACAGAGGGGGACCAGAGTCACCCGGTACTGGTGATATCCAGGTGGGGACCAGAGTCACCACGTCAGGGTGAGGCCCAGAGGGGACGAGAATCACTAGGTCCAGGTGAGGCCCCGATGTGGAACTGAGAAACCAGGTCCCATGATGCCAATATGAGGACCTGAGCCACCAGGTCCAGGTGAGGTCCCTGTGGGAACAAGTCACCTCGTCCAGGTGAGGCCCAGGTGGGACCACAGTCACCAGGTCCAGATGAGGCCCAGGAATATAAGAGAGTATCCAGGACCCAATGATGCCCAGGTAAGGACCAGAGTCAACAGGTCCAGGAGAGGCCCAAATATGTATCAGAGTCATTGTGTTCCAGGTGAGGCCAGATGGAGACCACAGGAACCAGGTCCAGGAGAGCCTTATATGGGAACCAGAGCCACCAGATCCAGGTGAGGTCCAGGTGGGACCGCAGTCACAAGGTCCAGGTGAGGCGCAGGTGGCAACAGAATTCAACAAGTCCAGGTGAGACCCAGGTGGCGACCAATCACCAGATCCAGGTGCGGACCAATTAAGGACCAGATTCACCAGGCCCATGTGAAGCCCAAGGGGTGACCAGTTTCACCAGGTAAGGGTGAGTTCCAGAGGGGAAAACAGTGTAACCAGTTTAGTTTGAGAACCAGAATGGGACCAAAGGACCGTGGTGAAAGTGAGGCCCAGGAGTGGAATAGAGTATCCAGTTCCGAATGATGCCTGGGTGAGGACCAGAGTCACTAGGGCCATGCAGGCCTTGATGGGGAACAGAATCACTAAGTCCTGGTGAGGCATAGAATAAGACCATAGTCACCAGTATCAGGTGAGCCCCTTGTGGGAACCAGAGCCACTCTATCCAGCTGAGTCCCAGGTCCATGTGAAGCCCACGTGAGGACCGGATTCATCAGGTCTAATTGAGGCTTAGCTGGGGACAGGAGTCACCAGGTCTGTGTGCGGCCTAGGTGGGGAATGAATCAGCAGTACTGAGGTCCAAGTGGGGACGAGAGACACCAGGTCCAGGTGAGGCCAAAGTGAGGACCAGAGTCACCAGATCCAGGTGAGGTCCATGTTGGAAAGAGAGTCACCAGGTCCAGGAGAGGTCCAGGTTGGGACCAGAGTCACTAGATCCAGGTGAAGTCCAGGTGGGGACCAGAGTCACCAGATCGAGGTGAAGCCCAGGTGGGGACCAGAGTCACTAGGTCCAGATGAGGCCCAGGTGAGGAACAAAGTTACCAGGTACACGTGAGGAGCCGGTGGAGATCAGAGGCAATAGGTCCATGTGCGTCCGGCTTGGGGACCATGGTCAACAGGTCCACTTGAGACCCAGGTGTGGAACACAGTAAGCAGGTGCAGGTGAGTCCCCCGTGGTGACAAGAGTCACCACGTCCAGGTGAGGCCCAGGTGGGGACCAGGATCACCAGGTACAGGGGAGGCTCTTGAAAGAACCAGAGTCAACAGTTCGAGGTCAGGCACAGGTGGCAACCAGTGTAAGCAAGTCCAAGTCAGGCCAAAGTGGGGTTCACAGTCACTAGGGCACGGTGTGACCAAGAGGGGGAGCAGAGTCACCTAGTCCAGGTGAGGTCCAGTTGTGGAACACAGTCACTAGTTCCCAAATTTGCCCAGTTGAGGACCATGGTCAACAGGGCCAGGTGAGGCCCAGATGGGGACCGGAGTCCCGAAATCCAGGTGAAGCCCAGGTGGGGACCACAGTCACAACATCCAGGGTAGTCTCAGGTGCAGACGAGAATCACCAGGTCCAGGTTTGGTGCAGGTGGCAACCAAACTCACTAGGTCCCGGTGAGGCACTGGTGGGGAACAGAGTCACGAGGTACATGAAGAGCTAGAAACACATTGGATCCCTGGGTGGCGCAGCGGTTTGGCGCCTGCCTTTGGCCCAGGGCGCGGTCCTGGAGACCAGGGATCGAATCCAAAGTCGGGCTCCCGGTGCATGGAGCCTGCTTCTCCCTTTGCCTGTGTCACTGCCTCTCTCTCTCTCTGTGACTATCATAAATAAATAAAAATTAAAAAAAAAGAAGCTAGAAACACTGCGGCCAACAGGTCCACATGATCTCCATGTGGGAACGAGGATCACCAGTTACAGGTGAGGAACAGGTGGGGATACGACTCACCATGTCCAGGTGAGACCCAGGTGGGAACCAGTGTCACCATGTCCAGGTGTGGCCCAGGTAAAGACCAGAGTTAATAGGTCCGGCTGGGTCACTGATAGTGAACAGTGTAATCATATCCTAATGCTACCCAGGTGGGTAGCAGAGACACCAGGTCCTTGTGAGGCCCAAATGGGACCAGAGACATGAGGTCCAGGTGAGGTCCCGATGGGAACCACAGTCACCAGGTCAGGTGAGGCCATGCTTAGGATCAGAGTCACCAGTTCCAGGTGAGGCCCAGGTGGAGCCAGAGTCACCAGGTACAGAAGAGGCCAAAGTCAGGACCAGAGTTACCAGGATCAGGTCACTCCAAGTGGGAATAGAGTAACCATGTCCCGATGATGCCCAGGTAGAAACAGAGTGACCAGGTCCAGATGTGGCGCAGGTGGGGAGCATGTTCACTAGGTCCCGTTGAGGCCCAGTTGAGGTCAGAGTCACCAGGTCTAGTTGAGGCCTAGAGGGGTACCAGATTCACCTGGTCTGGTGACATCCAGATGGGGACCAGAGTCCCCATGTCAGGCTGAGGCCCAGAGGGGATCCAGAGTCATGATATCCAGGTGAGGCTCAGGTGTGGAACAGAGTATCCAGGTCATAATGGTCCACAGGTGAGGACCAGAGTCACGAGATCTTGGTGAGGCCCAGTTAGGATCAGAGTCACCAGTTCCAGGTGAGGCCAAGAAGGAGTCCACAGCAATCAGGTCCAGGTGGGGAAGAAAGTCAACAGGACTGGGTGAGGCACAGATGGAGACCAGATTCACCAGGACCAGGTGATTCCCAGGTGGTGACCAGAGTTACCAGTTCCGGGTGACCACCAGGTGAGGACCAGATTCACCAGGTCCAAGTGAGGCCCACGTGGGGACCTGTGTCACTAGGCATGGGTGAGGCCAGGTGACAAACCCACTCACCAGGTCCAGGTGATGCCAACCTCCAGGGCATGCAGAGGAACCAGGTCCCAATGATGCCCAGGTAGGGACGATAGTTACCAGG
Source organism: Canis aureus (assembly GCF_053574225.1). Classification (NCBI taxonomy): domain Eukaryota; kingdom Metazoa; phylum Chordata; class Mammalia; order Carnivora; family Canidae; genus Canis; species Canis aureus. The sequence continues at coordinate 302,232 of NW_027554432.1, read as the reverse complement.
TCCAGGTGAGGCCAACCTACAGGCCATGCAGTGGAACCATGTCCCGATGATGCCCAGGTAGGGACCAGAGTTACCAGGTTCAGGTGAGGCCAATCTGCAAGTCATGCAGTGGAACCATGTACCGATGATGCCCAGGTAGGTACCAGAGTAACCAGGTCCAAATGACGCCCAGATGGAGCATATTCACTAGCTCTAGGTGAGGCCCAGTTGAGGACTAGAGTCACCAGATCTGGTTGAGGCACAGAGGAGTACCAGACTCCCCTGGTCCAGGTGACTTCCATATGGGGACCAGAGTCATCAGGTCAGGTTGATGCCCAGAGAGGTTCCAGAGTCATGATGTCCAGGTGTGGCTCAGGTGTGGAACAGAGTCACCAGGTACCAATTATGCCCAGGTGAGGACCAGAGTCACCAGGTCTATGTGACGCGCAGATAGGATCAGAGTCACCCGTTTCAGGTGAGGCCAAGAAAGAGTCCACAGCAATCAGGTCCAGGTGGGGAACAAAGTCACCAGGACTGGGTATGGCCCAGATGGGGACCAGATTCACCAGGTCCCGGTGAGGCCCTGGTGGGGACCAGAGTCACGAGGTACATGAGAAGCTCAAAACACTGCAGCCACCAGTTCCACATGAGTCCATGTGGGAACGAGAATCACCAGTTACACGTGAGGACCACGTGGGGAACCGACTCACCATGTCCAGGTGAGACCCAGGTGGGAACCAGTGTCACCATGTCCAGGTGTGGCCCAGGTGAAGACCAGAGCTAATAGGTCCGGCTGTGTCACTGTTAGTGAACAGTGTAACCATATCCTGATGGTACCCATGTGGGTACCAGAGACACCAGGTCATGGTAAGCCCAGGTGGGACCGGAGACATGAGGTCCAGGTGAGGTCCCGATGGGAAGCACAGTCACCAGGTCAGATGAGACCATGCGTAGGATCAGAGTCACCAGTTACAGGTCAGGCCCAGGTGGAGCCAGAGTTACCTGGTACAGAAGAGTCCAAAGAGAGAACCAGAGTTACCAGGATCAGGTCATTCCCAGTGTGGAATAGAGTAACCATGTCCCGATGATGCCCAGGTAGGGACCAGAGTCACCAGGTCCAGATGAGGCCCAGATGGAGCATATCCACTAGGTCCAGGTGAGGCCCAGTTGAGGACGAGAGTCACCAGATCTGGTTGAGTCCTAGAGGGGTACAAGAATCACCAGGTCCAGGTGACATCGAGATGGGGACCAGGGTCACCAGGTCAGGGTGAGGCCTAGAGACTTCCAGTTCATCATGTCCAGGTGAGGCTCAGGTGTGGATCAGAGTCTCCATGTACCAATGATGGCTAGGTGAGGACCAGAGTCACCAGGTCTGGGTGACACTCAGATACGATCAGATTCACCCGTTTCAGGTGAGGCCAAGAAAGAGTCCACAGCAATCAGGTCCCGGTGGGGAAAATAGTCACCAGGACTGGGTAAGGCACAGATGGGGACCAGATTCACCAGGTCCAAGTGAGAACCAGGTGGTGACCAGAGTCCCCGGGCCTGGGAAAGGACCAGGTAAGAACAAGATTCACCAGGTCCAAGAGGCCCACGTGGAGACCTGAGTCACCAGGTATGGGTGAGGCCCAGGTGTCAACCCCACTCACCAGGTCCAGGCGAGCCCAACCTGCAGGCCAGAGTCACCAGATCCAGGTGAGGCCCTAGTGGGTACCGGAGTCACCACGAAAATGTGAGTCTACAAGTACACCACAGTCACCAGGTCCAGGTTTAGTTTATGTGGGCACGAGAGTCACCAGGTCCAGGTGAGACCCAGGTGGGGACCACAGTCACCAGGTCCATATTGAGGCCTAGGTGGGGGTACCAGCGTCATCAGGACCAGTTGAGGCCAAAGTGTGGAGCAAAGTTATCATGTCCAGGTGGGGCCAGGTGGGGAACAGAGAAATCATGTCCCATTGATGCCAGGTGGGAAAAGAGTCACAAGGTACACATGAGGCCTAAGTGAGGAGTAGATTCACCAGGTCCTGTTGAGGCCCAGTTGAGGAGCAGTGTCCCCAGCTCCGGGTGAGTCCCAGAGGAGGACCAGAGTCAACCCGGTTCTGGTGATATCCAGGTGGGGACCAGAGTCACCACGTCAGAGAGAAGCCCAAAGGGGGACGAGAATCACTAGGTCGAGGTGAGGCCCCGATGAGGAACTGAGAAACCAGGTCCCATGATGCCCATATGAGGACCTGAGTCACAAGGTCCAGGTGA